>NC_049981.1:9200432-9255876 GCF_000003815.2 Branchiostoma floridae
CAGGAACAGCGCCACAAAAGCCCATAGAGAGCCTGCTATGGAGGCTAGGTTAGTTGTTCTTATAATGCGGCACAGTGGCTAGCGAAATTTGCGCATGCAAGCAAGAGCACTTTTTTTGTTTTCCCAAATTATTATAAAGATATAACTGACGATCGCGTTTCTCAACGTCCACCTATACATTTCGTCCCGCGACGATATGAATATAAATATCACACCAAAAGCATCGTCTTCTAAACTCTGAGGTAATTCATAATTCATCTAGCACCAATGTTACCGACCAACTCTACCGGCAATTTTCTCTTGTCAAAACAAAAAAACAGATAAATTCTGTCAAAAAAAATAATAAAATTTTTAGAACTACCATACATTTATCAATGTAAACCCGGCGAGTGTAGACTTGGATGGAGTTTAATCTCCAAGCAAATGTAAGATTGTAAAGTTTTCTAACTTTCAGCTGTTTTTTTCTGGCAGTCCCTTGCCCGTAGAAAAGTCACCTAACATCTGCTTGGAGATTAAAAGAAGTTGGGAGCAAATGCCTACTCGTGTTTCAAGCAGATGTAAGATTGTAACGTTTTCTCACTTTCTGGTTTCCTTAACAGTCTCCTGTTCGTATAAGAAAGTCACCTAACATCTGCTTGGAGATTGGGAGCAAAGGCTTCAATGTTTCAACCAGTGAGAGCTAGAGGGGCCATACAAAGAACTTGGGAATCTTAATTTCAATCTGAAAGTATGTAAAACCTTTGCCTTGAGTAAATCTAAAGCCGAGGCTCTCTGCAAAACGGAAATGGGTGGAGCTCTCATGTCTGGGAACGAGTCTAGCGGCTCGTTCCCGACATTCGCTACCTTGTATGGATGTGTAGGCCTTGTGGCGATGCTATCGTACGGCAGTGTTTTGAAGTTTCTTTATCAAGTTCGTAGAGTAAAACGGTCCACATATTTACTCCATGGGGACTGAAAGGTGGTTTCTGAAGAAGCGTTGTGCACGATTTGAATTTGTGAATCCAACGGACGTGGCACAAGTGGCTTTATTAAACCCTCTCCGCTTTGGGGAGGGGGGCGTTACCTCTCGTTACATCCGTTGTCAACCGTTTTCATCATTGCCCACTGTTCGATAAATAGAGTTCTGTGACTTTCCACCGTGTAGTTTTCCTGAGTGTCAGCTGTCCGGTCTCGGGTATCGTCTGCGTTGCCATGGCGATCCGTCAGTCCTTCCCGCGCAATTCTGCAGCTGGACGGTCGTCTGTCTGTGTGCAGACAACAGCTGTCACTTGTACGCCTCCTGGCTCCATCAATGCGAATAAGAGATCTTCCGATTGGATAGCCGTGCGGTCGAGATATTAGTTCCACCAATCCGCACCCGTTGACGCTTTCTTGATCGTTGTTGTATTCTTTCGTCAGACGACTTTTGTCAATCTGTGCCAGTGTTCCCGCCAAAATTACTCTTTCACGAGTGGAAATTGTGTCAGAAAATATGGCGGACTTCCATATACAGCGAGATATCTTTCTTTTTTTCTTCATCTTTGTCGCATTATTTCGTCAGACGACTTTTGTTAATTCCTGTCAGTGTTCCCGCCAAAACCAGTCCTTCTGTACACTGTACAGAAAGTGTCTTCCTCTTTATACTTTGTTGTATTCTTGTTTCAGGCGACTTTTTTTTTCAATCCGTGTCAGTGTTCCCGCCAAAACCAGTCTTTCGCGAGTGGAAATTCTGTCAGAAAATATGGCGGACGACCATATCGTGTGGCGAGATATTTCTCTTTTCATTACGGCATGATCTTCAGTCAAGATTTTGTACACTTTTATACAGAGGACGACTCTTTTCAGAACCGTTTCTTGTCACAGTATCCCTTTTTTCTCATGTCTCCCCCTCTGATGGCACCGACACATCTCAACCGCCTGCCTTTACAGTCAAAGTCCTGGTAACAGAGTTTTCTCTGAAACAGAAAAAAAAAACACAAAATATATCAATTGAACTAAACGCACAAATAACACTAAAGAAACGACTCCAACTGACGAAATTCTCACTTTCTGATAACAGAATAATGGTTCCATTAAAATGTTAACATGTTAACATCGATGCATTATGAAACGTTATTACATGTGCAACGCTAGTTCATCTTTATCCGCGGGGCAACCTATATCTGTTATTTCTAAAAACAGAATATATCAAGTTAACGGTTTCAGGCAGACAAACTGCAATATTTCTTGCCATTTGAAACCACTGTCCAACGACTTGATATCCCCAAATATCCACATACATTTTTTTTTAAACAGCGGATAACGTTATATGTTACCCTGTGGTCAAGGTAAATAGCGTTAAACATTGGGACTGAGGTTTTCGATACCTATAACTAGTTGGCCTCATCATGTATATACGGTTCGTGGTTTCGGTCATGCACACCAGGCCTAGGACAACCCTTCTCTTCTGATCTTGATAGCGGCTTAACGCCTGAACACCCCTATCCACGGGAACACCCGCTTTACGACCCCATCCGAAAGGAGCAAACCCTGTACCGTGCCCGCGCGGGACTCGAACCTTTGCTGTCTGTCTGGATCAACTTTTTATTTCATGTAAGCATGTAATGCATGGGAAATACATTGCCTTGGGAAATATTTGTACGCTACGGACACTTTTCCTGGATGAAAACTGATACAGTTATAATTCACATTAATCCAGTATCTATCCTTACATCACGGATAGGGATATCCGTAACATACCCGAATGAAAAATTTCTTTGAAATTTTGCACGGATACGATGCGGCAAGGGATACCCATAGCTCCAGTACCATGGGGATACATTTTAGCGGAGTATTTTGGTCTCCATCTGGGAATCAAGGATATCCGCGATATAATGAATGATACTATATACTACAGATTTTGTTTTTGAACTTTGCACTCTTATGTTATAACTGACGGAGTGCCCTTCAGTACTACGGACCACAGATAGGGAACAAACTCATTGTAGAAGAGAAACAGCATAAACCTGGAGAATGGTTTGTAAAAATGGGCTGCATTGGTTATACGTTTCAGATAATGGTTATGTTGTAGTTGTGGAAGCTTAGACATGTGGGGTCGCATGGCGTAACGCCAGGGTGTTTGGTCCGAAACCCAGAGGTCCCGGGTTCGAATCCGTTGATATGGCGCCGACCTTGTGCCATTGGGAAAGACACTTTACACGATTTCATTGTGTTCTTGTACTTTATCCAGGGGTGCCCTTATAAACCGACCATGGTAGTACAAACCTGGAGTATATACGCTTGGCTAAACAAAAAAAATCTGATCTGAACCGATAGCGATAGTACCATGGGAGTCTCTTGTTGTGGGGTGTTCGCCACGGGGAGTCGTTATTCGAACTTGCCTTTCTGTTAGGACTTTTAATTTTTAATGACAGTCTGGCTTTGAGATATGCCGTGATCTTTTCATCACATGACAACAGTTTATCGTAATCCACCAAGGCCGCAGTTGAGACCAAAAAAAGGTAGAATTAACGGTAGGAATGAAATGTGAAAGATTATGAATGCCAACAATGGTACGGAAAATACAATGTGTATTGTGTTTGCACTTTGCAGATCTAGAGGGACTAGAGGAGAATCATTGGATTTATTTATACCTGGTTTTAAGCTCTTGAGCGTGTTTTCAAACAAAAACAATGCGGTATAGGTAGCATGACGATAAAGTCTTTGGCTCAGAACCCAGAGGTAATAGGTTTGAATCCCCTGCTATGCTCCGATGTTGTGCCCTTGGGAAAGTCAATTTCAGTTAGGGGAGTTCCTCGAATAGGACGTTAAATGGACTTGGAGGTCCCGTGTTTTTTTATTGAGCCACACCTCGAGCACGTTAAAAGACTTTTATTGAACGTTTATTTTCTCGAGCAAGCTATTAGGGTACAGCTTAAAGAACCCACCGCACTTATCGAAAACAGTATAGACCCTTCCAGGTGTGAGTGGATCAATTAAATCTGTCTGGATATACATTTTGCACTTTTCAGGCGATTTACTATGCCATGCAGAACAAGCAAATTTTAATACCCGGTGTCCCCATAAATTCATACTGATGCTGAAAGGTTTATACTTCATATGGTGACAAAATTGCAGCTATCAGCGACAGATGGGACATAACATCATATCGTGAACAAACACTAGTAGACAGGAACGACTCCCACTGTCTGTAGCCCAGACCGCTCTATAATCAAAGAAAATTGAAACTTTCCACTCACAGAGGGCTACCAAATGTAATCAGCAGGGACGGAATGGACACAGATCACTTCCACTGTAAATAGGACAGTGTTGCTAATTGACAAACATGTCCCGCTTAATTGTGATTAACTGCCAAATGAGTCTATGTCGTTTCGACCCAAATTCGAAGAGTACATATTTATTTTGTCTCCGCGTGGAAAGGACATCCTCTACAATATGAGAAGACAGCAATCTTGAACGAAATCTATGAGTATGAAAATATCCCTGAGTTGATTTTTTTCTGTGATCCTTCATGGAAAGAGATTGACCTTCAAAAACAAAATGGCCGCTACGTTTACGACTTGTTTCAACTTCGGGTCAACTTTATATTAGAAAGACGACAAAATATCGCAAAGACTAGTCGGTGAAATCCATGCTGTAGATAGAGTCATCAATCACCAAAAGAGCTGTCAAAACGAGTTAAAATTTCTGAGCAAAGATCAAAGATGAAAACATTTTCCTATCTAGCTGGGATGGCTTGACTGCGTGAAATTGCTATCACCGCCCCCCTCCCCCTGCAAGCTTCCGAAACTTTGATCTCGAGAATAATCGGAAACTTCTTTCCTGCGTAAAAAATCCCGAAGGACAGTGGCAACGTCTTGACTTGAGACTGAAAAGGACTTGTGCGATTCGATTTTAGCAACTCCTACCACCCCCACCCCACACCCCCATTGTTTTTCTACAAATATAGAGCAACGGAACGCCTTGAATCACTAATAAGAAAAAAATGACAAAAAGGTAGATTCAATGTTGAAAGAAGAACAAATATCAATCTTCCGTAGCCCGTGTCTATCCCATGACAACCAGATGCGTTCACTATGTAAACAATTACACAATCAGACCCATTAATATTTGTATAGCGTTCTCAGAAGTCAAGGGCAGGCAAGGGTCGACCACAAGAGGGCTATACTTGGCCTGGCGCAGTCACCAAGATTATATCTTGAATTATTACCACGTGGTCAGGCAATTTTCCAAACCTCCATATCCATAATCAACATTCCTTCCGCTTGAGAAGTCCTTTATCGTGGGTTTAAAAACTTTCAAGTGCCAGACTCGATCTCTTTGGAAGAAGCGTTAAGGATGTCTGGGATTTCCAGCGAGCCATAGTAAGATCATGGATATATTAGAGGTCGTTTCAATGACATACTTTTCTACATTTAGAAGCTGGACCGAAAAGCACTCGCTAATCTAAAGCGTGGCGGGGGAGCATCCATAGAAGTTTCAACATCACTTAACAAAATCTATTTCTCAATGATACGAAAATAAAAATGTATTTTATGATTATGCCCGAATTAACACGCGAAATGAATTCTAACATGCTATCATAACTTTTTTTGCTATTTCTTGAATACGCCAACGGAAGAAAAATATAAGTGTAAAATTTGTAAACACCGTATCTAGCCACAATCTCTTTCTGCTTCGGATTATATTCTGGTTATCCAAAGACTGTCAAGGACGCCTCCTAGGGCATGACTGAATAGTATATTTTTGGATAGTGTGCTTTGGGTCGAGGTTGGGGGAGGGGGCGCACGAGCCATTGTTAGATAACACGTGACCTCTAAAATCTGCTCGGCAAGGACACGACGTCTTTCCGTTTCTTTCTTCTTTATCTCATTGTGATTCATGTAAAGATTTGAATAGTTTTGAAACTTTTGATATTTAGTTTAAGAAGCGAGAAGAAATTGAACTTTTATATACACTTAAACTCTGTAGGTACCACATTCTTAGATCACTTACTGTACTGTACTGAGCTATTTTATAATCTTAACCTGTACTCAGTTTGTAAGAGCATAAACGAACAATTAAAGTCTTCATTCATTCATCAAAACATTGGTCACGGATAGACGCAACTTGTCAGTAACAGTCTACAGGTCACGTTACCAACATCTCGCGAGAGTTAGAAAGACGAGACCAGGTGAGCTCATTCTGTCAAGGTTGCCCATGACGCGTGTCTAATGGAGAAAGGCTATCTTTCTGCACGGGCGAACATGGGTGTTGAGGGACAGATACTTACGTGGTTAAAAGAGCGTTTAAACACTGATAATGGGTGTAAAATATCAATTTAAGACTAGGGTTTCACGTAAGGTAACTAGGGTTATCAGTGACATGAGGATGCTACATGCGCAAACGTTGTATTCATTACACCCTGTACATGTACCTCCGCGTTTCCCTACACTCTGTGGGTTTGTTTGAGGACAACATAACTCGAGAAGCTGTGAATGGCAATGCCTTATATGATTGGGTCGAATAAACTATCAGACCCCCCCCCCCCCTATTGTTTTTTCGGTACTGCAG
Organism: Branchiostoma floridae; assembly: GCF_000003815.2. Lineage (NCBI taxonomy): Eukaryota > Metazoa > Chordata > Leptocardii > Amphioxiformes > Branchiostomatidae > Branchiostoma > Branchiostoma floridae. The sequence goes on from NC_049981.1 coordinate 9,206,964, forward strand.
TAGAACTTTCGATCTTTGTATCTCGTTGAACATGAGATGTTGGACGCCAACCGCTTTGTAAAAATAGGTTCGACGAATGCGTGGGCAACAGAGATGTAAAGAGTTTTTCACAGCTTGATATCCGTGATACTCCTGCTTAAGCAAGTAAAGGAACAACCGTGTTGTCACATCGTGGTTTGATAGACTGGTTTCCAGCCATATTATAGTTCCCTAGCCCTAGTCTCTTCTGCCCTCTCCGCATATACTACGGCTGGATACCAGGCTAGTGGTTTGATGCAAGTCGAAGAACGGTTTCCAACTTTTTCGCAACCGGTAAACTCTTTTGTTGTTGACATGAAGAGTAACGTTATTTGTTTCTTAAGTTGCAGTGTTGGCTCGTTGATTGGTTGGCGGTAAGATTTGATTAGTTTCATAAAATGACTCCGCAATCTTCCGACTAGCAGTTGACAGACAAAGAAAGTCAAAGCAGATGTTGTGGTTTAGAGAAACGTGAGTCCGATATTTGGAGACTGACATTCTAGGTCAGCCATCTCGTCTTTAGATGGACAAGTAAAGGGCAGGAGATGTTTCAATGTAATGTAAGATGGATGAGCATAGATAAAAGGAACATCAGCCAATATTCCTCGTAAACAGCAATGTATGAACGTATAAAGAGATAGCAACAACAAGTGGTGTTCATGCCAAATGTGTCACCTATCATGTTTTGAAGCGGTCAAGAATAGGGCCTGTAGTATTGTGTTGTTGTGTTGTGTTGTGTTGTGTTGTGTTGTGTTGTGTTGTGTTGTGTTGTGTTGTGTTGTGTTGTGTTGTGTCGTAGAATCGTCACTCGTTTACTTGTACATTACAGCAATAAAGGCTCTAACCGTCTAACGACATATGATGTTTTCACAATTTTAATCTGTAATATTTTGTAAGGTAAGAAGGTTTTTGAGGTGAAGCAAAGATGGAATCAAGAATAGGATGAGCAATGTTGTGTTATAGAATCGTACTTGTTTATCTGTGCATTTTAACAGCTAGAGTTTTAACATATGTGTTTTCTCAATTTAGTCCATCGTGCGTAAAATAAAGAAAGATGTCTGTTGGGTTCATCCTCTCAGATAGCAATCACAGCACACACATATCGGTTTCTAACTTTTATCTCCTATTTGTGTGGGGTAAAGAGAGATGTTTGTGGGGGAGGGGGGCATCTCTCGGATAGCGAAGATAGCACACATACATCGTTTTTTCAAGAACGTTATATAAGATTTAACGTCCTAGATTTTAGTAGATCTATATGCTATTCTTGTACGGAATAAAGAAAAAATGTGGGTATCTCCCAGAAAAAAAGTGGCACAACTTCATCCGCGTTTCGTAGTTTTATTGATTATTTTTGTAGGATAAAGAACCTGTGAGGACGAGCCGCATCTCCTTTACAGCAAGGATGACACCCCTTTACCCAGTTAGATAAGATAAGACTTTAGATAGACAGACATTCCTGTGAAGTGAGATTTCCCGACCGGTAAGAGATAAATAAGTTTCCCAGGCGGCAGGTCCGCCAGCCGGGTCCATTACTAGAACTCATTACGGAGCCGGGATGAAACAGATTACGTTATCGGTGGGGAAATGTGGCGAAAATTAGTGGATGGGATGGGATGTGGATGTGGGATGGTGTTGTCACCTCATCTGTGACTCTGAGTATACCAAATCTTTAAAAAGTACCAATGCGGTCTTGTGGTTGAGATTGTTACCTCCGTAAAAACCTCCGTTGAAAAATGGAGGTATAGTTTTTACTCTGCGCGGGGAAATGTGGCGAAAATTAGTGGATGGGATGGACGTGGGATGGTGATGTCACCTCATCTGTGACTACCCATTCAGCATTGTATCTCAGCCAATGAAATAGAAAGTACATTTAGGACCATGTTGCATGGCTGTGTAGAGCACCTTTCCTAAATTGATTAAGCGCACAACATTGTGAGCTTGGTTAAAACGCAAAATGATACTGTAGTTTCAATGTTAAGTTAAAGTTCAAGCATTCCTTTTACTTACCACGCATCTTCTTTTTACAGGTCCGAAGAATCTTGTCCAGTACAGCTCTACACACTCCAGATAATTCCGGCCGCAGTCGCTGTCTCTCGTACACTGCACAATACAAAAAGACAGTCAGTATACGATTTAAGCCATGCTGCAAGTACAGCAAGACTGAAAAACAGTTACGTTATTGTGCTTTGATTAACTTTGTTTTGTTGGGAGAGGGGTGCAAAGATAACGAGCAGATTGTCACACATACATTAGCCCACTATAGCCTCCCGACCTTCTCCAGACACCATGGTTGGGAGTTAGTCGTGAGCAACGTCCTCTGTGGTCGACAGGTGTTCGGTGAGATTGCCTACTAGTTTTTATTAGTCGTATACGCCAGTCGATTATACAAAAAGAGCCATGTAGGTATTGAAAATTGAAAACCAGGAAAATTCAACGTCATATTCTGAATGGATGCCATCAGAGGAGCGAACTTGAGCTAGAATAGGATGGATTCCAGTCTACTCGCAACCGGCAGCGCTGACTATGGTTGGGGATCGGTCGGGAGCTAAGTCGTGGGAAGGTCTTGAATTTGTGACAGACCTTGGTAGGGGAGTGATCGGGTCCGGGAGCAAAATTGTAGGAAGGTCTTAAATGGTTTGGGTTTGACTAGACTTCATTGTGGTAACCCACAGTCCTAACCTTTAGCTACCATGTTGTTCAACCCTGGGGGAATTAAGATCTGGTACAGTTCCACCCTCTCATTTTAGTGACCGAACGTTCCTGGTTATAATATGTCTTTTTGCCATCACCAAACTACGAATCGGCTGTCACAAACTCCGTATAAATCAGGGAGGCACAACCGTAAACCTCTGGAGCAAAGAGGTCTTGAATAACTTCAGTACGGCAGACGACAAAGACCACTCTCTTTTGTAGATTGTATAAAACAATGAGAGAAATATCTTTATAACCATATATTAAGAAAGCTTCCTCACTCTTCAATCTCTTTTAATCCTAACTCTGAATCAAATCCTAAATTTGTCTGGTGTGGCTACGAATTACATAATTCAAATTAAAACGATTGATTACACTCTACGGAAAAGGACACCTTTTACAATCTGCTAATGCCTGGTGTACACTGTAAACTGCAATCACACCTTGTAAACAGCACATTAGATCTCTCAATCAAATTGGTACTAAGTAGCGGTGAGAAAAACAAATAAAGGGATTTGTAATTGCAATACATTGTATAATAGCTAATCTCTAAGCAGATGTTAATTTCTTTAACGGGCCGGTCTTTCAGACAGCAAACTTTACAATTGTACACCCATAACATCTGCTTGGAGATTACCGCATACTATTCCTTATCCATTGCGCGTTCCTAGCGACAAACTAGCCCCCTGGGTCGCCCCCCTCCCCCTGCAGCATGACGCTGCTTATCCTCAATAGGTGGGGCACTGATTAATCTAAACGTGTTCCTTTGTTCACTATGGGTCACGTAGATCAGCCGGAAATCCACGGATAACGATATCTATATCCGTTATCTTTTAAATACGGTTGGGAGAACATGCAAGGTAAAAAGTTGATCTTTCGCAATAAAAATTGCGTCCAGACTGGATCTATTTCACCTGACTTCGCTTCATCATTTAATGGACGTCTTGATAATGAAGCGGGTATCTCGTGCGTTGAAGTACACAAATGGGCTCAATATGGCACAAAGCAACGAAAAACGGAGTACATGCTTTTATTACCACATTAATCTCTTTTTATGACCTTTTTAACCGTTTTAAATCAGTAACAACACTGGGGCTTCTTGTATGGAAACTGAGAGTGAGAATGTGACATTTTGGGCACAGCCATTTTGTTTGGTTCATCTGGGCCTCAAATGCATGCAAATTAATGCGTCGCAAGTCAACGTGACTGCAAGCCAGGGGAAAGTGTCGCAAATTCGCAAAGTTGGCACAATTTTCTGGCGCAATTTGGCTTACACCACCTTCTGTTTTAAGGTACAATCGACGGAGCAAAAATTGTACTGCTGTACTTTCGTGTATTGTTTTCTTAGTTTTTGATATAAGAAAGTAAAATCATGGCCAAATGAATCATCAATAGACTATAGTATAGTATAGAGTGGACACGAAATCATGACCAGTGACCACAAAGGCAAAACATAATGTGTTTGACCTTTCTTCAAATAAAAGCCTTTTTTACAGAACGATTTATCTTTAGACAAACAAGTACTTTTAGCCTGAGTATCATCCGTATTCTACCGGGGCTCCTGTAGAAATAGGATGGTACTCAGGCTAAAGTACTTTGACAATATGATGAAAGCAATAAGTGGGTTCAAATGGACAATACGGTTGTCATTAAACTAGTTTAAAGGACATATTATAGTACCTGTTAATTGAAGACCTGGTAAAAATTTCCTCGTTTAATGGCATAAAGAATACAGACAATAACAAAGATTCCTTTTGGTTTTATGATGTACAAGATAATTGTAATTGGTCAGGGTCTACAGCGTTCCTCGTGTAAAAACATCGTGAAAGTCACCGAATGACCACCTGCTGACAGCCGCCATTTTGAACGACCTGTGGGCGGGCAAGGTCACCGGAGTTCAGAATCAAGGGCGGCCATTTTGAAAGACGGGAACAATCAACAGCATTCATGTAGACCGACGTCATACATCAACTGTTTGTCCCCAAGGCACACAGCATCTGTAAAGACAAGTGAGGCTCTTCTAGTGATGACAGAAACAGGCGTCTTTCCGTCGTTACATTCTTATAAGGTGCTCATTAAGTGCTCACAAGGCACACATGGGGGAGGGCGTGGTACTGACTGTAATTCATGTGTGGGCTCCAGAGTATCACAATGATGTCAATCACAGACGATATGATCTTTATGGTTCACGAGTTATCAAACAAAAAATCCTCGTCGATGAGAGTCGAAATTCCAAATCCTAAACTTTAATTCCTTTCTTGATGCGTATTCTGTCTATAACGTTAACTGTGACAGTTCTGAATGGGGCCTGTCTAAAACGAACCAAAACCGAAAACCACAAACTATGCTGAACTTGTCTAATGTAGAATTGATATGCGGAAAAGAACACAAAGTGTTGGCCTCTTTCTTGCTGTGTGGTGTGGTTTTGGGTTGTGCTTATAAGCAAACTCTTTGTTCCCATGATTTGATAACTGATACAATATGAAATCAGGAAAACATTCTTCAACAAAAATCTCCGATAAAAAGAAAATCTTCAGGGAAAACAGCATTCTTAGATAAATAGTTGCCAACGTTGCCATAGAAACTAAGGAACCCAAGCACAAACATGTCTACAAAGAAAAATGGGACTCCAAAGGGGGCGTACTCGTACACGTACTTATGCTGTACGGGTCATTAAAGAACCAGTGGTGTCCCGACATAATGCGTGTGCGTTATGCAGCTGCCCTGTGTTTTCTTTCTCTTGCAAGAAAACAAAAGCAGAGAAGAAAAGACAACGTCTTTCTGTGACAAAAGATACGGAGATGTGCACATGATTGGCTTAGGCTCAAATTCGGTTATTTTTTTTTAAATAAAATGCATTCGGGAAGTATTAGCGACTGTTGCACGTTTTCTGAAAAGAAGGGGGGGGGCGAGTATTAGCGATCGCACACATATCGTATAGCCTGAGTACCATCTTCCATGGCTGGCTCATTCATTTCGCTTGCTAAACCACGGAGGAGGTTAAAAACTCCTCGGTCAAATAATAGATTAGGCTTTCTTTCTTAACATTTTCCCAATTCCACCGACACCATATTGTTTACTTTTTTTCAAGTATCTGCAAATTTGAATAATCTCTACAAATACGTTTCAAAAAGACCTCCCAATTCATGCCTACTTCAAAACTATGGTAAGTATAATCCTAAATACGAGCCGTTAGTCTTAAAACGTTTGCTTGACTTGTAAAGCAAAGCCGGAATACATAATTTTGTTTATAGGAAATATCTCGGCAACGGTTTTAACGATATTTGGGTGGTCCTACTAAAGTGCTAGCTAGACAACTATCTGATAACGTTTTGGTTTCTATTCAGACGAGGCTTAAGGTGTATCTCAACAGGTGTGTTTGGAGTTAAGGGTGAATGGAATTTTCCTTGCGTACAGTCTATGGAAAATTAGTCTGTTTGTGTTTACGATAATAGGTGCTAAGAATGCATGGGAATTTTCTACACCGATATCAAAATATTTGGGCACATCATGCAAGACTTTAAATCCAGCTGGAGATTTCAGATAGGCTATCTCGGATTTAGGTCCATTCCCACGTTTTGTATGGATTGTAAATTGCTGTTGAAATACATTTGTTTTCTGAATAAACTGAGTAAAAAGACTATTGTAAACTGGTAATCAGACGCAAAACGTTAGATGGGCTACTATAACAACATCTACGCGCTCTGTTTTTCTTTGATTTGTCAATATAAAAGTCCAGCTGAAGCCCCTGTCGCGAACGTCGTTCGACAGGCGTGCGACAGTCTGTGGTAGACTTGGATAAGTCGAATAACATTCGGCTGTCTTGTACTAGGTCCTAAAGTTCCTATATATGTCCTAAGAAATAACTATTGGCTCTGTTATGACCTAAATGTACAAGCATGTGGATGTGGCTTATACAAGGGGCACAGTTCTAAACCGGGCTGGTTGTGGGAGCGGAAAAGAAAACGTATTTCAACAGATCCAAACAAATTATGCTCATTTTTTTCATGCGTAATTGTTTAACGTTTTGTGCATTGATGATGATTTTCTATCATACGTTTAGTTCCCGTAAACTACCCGGCCGGGCCCCGGTAGGAAATGTGGCCCTAACACCGACCAGTGACATCTGGTAGACACTCTTCCTGATGCCCTGATAACTTCATATAATTACGTACTATAATTTCATGCACATCGAAGCTCTATAGGACCACGCTTTCATGACAAACTTTATAGACAACAAAGAACACGTTATCAACGGATGTAGACCTCAAAAGTTCTTTAATTGTGTCACGGCATTCTTAAGATCTTCGAAGCTTCCTTATCCGGTTCCACCTGCTGCCGCTCCTTAATCGTTCTCACCTGTATAAACTTAAGATCTGTGTCAGTGTTGATGTGTATCATTCCTGAGATGTGGCGCACTAGGTAAATACACAAACACCACAGAAACAAAAACAGTCGAGGAAACCCAGGCTACTAATTAAAGAACTTTCCATGATGTCATATCAGATAGCGGAAAACGTTTTCCCATAATTAGAAATAAGACTCGAAGAATCTGATACTATTCGTTTAAAGTCTATTTTCATTACGCTAAATTTCTAAATGGATCTCCAAGATATTGATTCAAAGTCAAGTATCATTGAAGTTAAAACGAGGGTGAAAAGGGACAGAACGTTTATATGATAGATAGATATATACAATGTATATATATACAGTCACACTCACAAAAGTCTTGGAATGACGTAGACCAAAGCAAAGGCATTGTATAGTACTTTCACATTGTCTGATAATGGTACAAGTCACCAGTTTGTTGACTAGAAACATATGTTCTATAACCGTTCGATTTCCTTGTATGAAGAACTTTATTGCACGACAATTGTACATGGTACAAAGTATGGCAACAACTATTACATAAAGTACAAAATAGAGGTATAGGATAAAGCTTAACATCATAGTAAACATAACAATAAGGGCTAATATGCATAATTCATTCATATAGTATCATAATGAAGTAGGCTAATAATTAGCTTCAGTATTCTTTCTAATAGCAAAGCAGTCCTTGATATATTTGCCTATTTTCGCATTATGGGAGTTCTGACATCTAAATAAATGTGCAAATCTGTCTGTAGCATCGAGTCTTTTGAAATATGTTGTACTTGCTTCGAGAAACGTGAATAATTCGTTGCGTAAACTAGCGTATCTAGAACATTCTATTAATTGTATCAGTTACCTTCTCAATGGTTTGTTTACTAAACAACAATTTGTGCTCATTATCTTTGCGCGTCATCACTTCTGTTGCACCTGTTATCGCCCGTAGTTAACCAGGAATTTTCAAAATGGCGGAAGTGTCACTGACCGTATTTATCCCACTACATGGGGTCTTGAATGACTGTACAAAAAATGTCAGCAATGCCGACATAACTTCATCTATCTTCCGTATAGACGGTGACAAATGTTCGGATTTGTGTAGAACCGGAAGAGGTTAAAACTGAAAATTCAAGATGGCGGCCGGGGGTGTCTAAGTGGTGATTATGCGGTTGCCCCTCTTGACTTCTGTGTGAAATAATACCCCTTGAGAGCTCATTGAAGGACTTTTCCTAAGTGGGGACTTTGTGTGGAGACAGATATAATTGATATGGAGAGCCCTTAACCAGATTAGGTGCCATTTTAACATTTACCAAACTAGAACAAAGTTCGGGGCCGAAGGCCGACGATGGAATTGCAGTACAAAATTTCACACCATGTGATGTTGTGGAGATGTCATACATCTGAAAAAAGGGATGAAGAAATTCTAATAACTAGTTATCCTTACTGAAAACCACTGTAATTTCGGCTTTTTAAGGCTATGGTTAGCTAATGTTGTAAATGCCATAATTGTATCTTGTCAGTCATAATGGCATGGTATCGCTGCACACCGCTTTAAAGGTAATCACGTTGTGTGAAACTCCATAACATAGTTAAAAGAGATTCGTTTGGGGTCAGGTTCAAATGAAAAGATAATACCGATGGAAGATATCAAAGCATTTCGTATTTAGTAATCAATACACGTGGTGCTAATGACAATGATGACGGTAATAAATCTACGGCTAATTGGGTGACACGGACAAACAATTGAGAGCAAAGTAGTATGCAACTACTCTAGTCTTATTTGGTTCGACTTCTTTTTCTGAAACAGTTCAACGGTCCACTTTTCTGTAATGTGTGGGTTCTCCCACTGCTTTGTAATACTGACACATATACATGGCCCCATTTAAGTGATTAATGAGTTTTTGAAAGTACATATCTAACGTTACACTTCGGTTAGCCAACTGCCAACAATTCCCGTCATCCCTCCCGCGCCATTCAAATATCATCCATTCAATGGTGACAAAAGAAGGCAAGCAGGTACTTTACAAGCAGAGGTTTGGCTCCGGCTGTTTTTGTCGTTTTTTAGGCGTTTTAATGGGGTTTCTATTTTGTACCGTTTTGTTGATGTCTAGCGGCCTAACAGGGGCTAACGTCTGCTTGGAGGTGACCGAGAAATAGTTTCGGTGGAGATTTCATCGTCTCATTGATTCTTTTGTCATTATCTGTATCTAAAAATTGCCTTGTTGAAAACAAGTTCCCTTACCAGGTGGTGCATTTGGTGGCGTCCATCTCCGTTTCAAAAGCCACTGGACCACACAATTTTGCGCAATCGCTGAAACAGTGGTCCAGTCCACGGGTAGTGATGGGTTCTACTATATGTATATTGGAAAGTATGGAAAATGCCGAGTGCTAGGTAGAGAAATCAGTATGTACCATTTTGGCACGAGTCGGTACTCACGGCATACCAAATGCAATTAAAGCGAACACTCTACTAGTACTCACTTGGAGATTACCACATTTAGAAATTGTGCTGTGCCACAATTAATGTAAATTGTATGTGTTCAAAACATTGAACCACCGTAGCTTTGACATTTGAAACGCGTATGCACATAACATGTCAATTCTAAAGCCAAAATATACAATAAGTCGAAGTCACTAAGTTTTATTTGTGGCCAAACAGCTTTGTGGCTAAACTCCTGACCTACATACTTACACAAAAGCTTCTCACTGTAGTCTAGTCAATGTCCTTCCCGCGCCTGATAGTGCATAAGGCGACGCCCATCTCCGTTTCAGTAGCCCTGGGCCACACAACATTCTGCACTCACTACAGCAGGGGGCTAGTCCACTGGTAGTAGTGTGTGTTCAACTTCCATACTCTTTCCCGAATGCTGAGTGCTAAGCATGCAGGGAAAGCAGCATGTACCATTTTTAAAGTCTTTGGTATGATTCGGCCGGGGATCGAACTTGCGACCTACCGAATGCATGTCGAACACTCTTCCCACTTGGCCATTGCACTGGTTTTAAAAACTGTAAACACATCTATAAGCTGATTCGCAAATAATAAAAAAAGTGTCAAAGTTGCCCATAAAGTCTTATCTTTCTTTCCGATTGCCAAATACGTGTGTGTCTAAAACTACGTCGGATATAAGACAACACCGTAGACGCTAAGGAAATGCCGAAAATTCGTAAGATGCAATGGTATACAACTACTGCTTGATAACAAAAAGTCTGCCCCTTGCTCCTTGCTCACAAAGAATGGGCAAACCGTATACGTAGGCATATCCATCAATACAAACATACATGGATTGAATGAGAGCAAAAATGCTATCCCCTGTAATTACTTACTTGAGGTACGACCAGTGAAAAATGCATGCCCTTTGGCTATTTTTTACGAAGAGTGGGCAAAGTAAATAGTTCAGACACTACGTACGCATATGTATCAGTAAAACATATACGGATTGAGTGAGAGCAACTTTTATCCCCTTTAATTATAGACTAGATCTAAAAACGAAAAGGTATGCCTCTTGGCTATATATTTTACAAAGACTGAGCAAAGTAAATAGCTCTAGAGATGTGCATGTCTAATCGCACTAATATATATGGATTGATTAAGAGAATCTTTTATTCTTGCTAATGATATACCAGAGGTACGAGAGAAAGCAACAGGTCTTTTTCGTCGTTACCGGAAAGATTTTCACTTAGTAATTATCGTTAATGAATAGTTAATAGCTTAAGTCGTAGGCTTAAGAAATCTTGAATGTCTTGAGGCAGTGTTGGGTAGACAGGGGGCCCGAAAAGTGATGACCTACTACGAACTCATGCCGTGTGAGACAAAAAACCGTACATGTCTGAACTCCTTGTTTTGTACACAGAGCTAAGTCTGTTTTCATTAACACTTGATGATAACTTCTCACCTTAGAGGAATTGCCGTAGTGAAGAAAATATGTGTGGTATGTATGGTTTTAGACAGGCGTCATAAGTTTCAGGAAGTCTATGGTTTCCTGAAAGATGTACCATTGGTTAGATGACTCATATTTTGGTGTTGTATGTATCATGAACCGTACATGCCAAGAAAAGATTATTGCCTCCGGGAAGAAAGGTCATCTCCAGTGAGGGTACTGTGTTTGGTTGTTTTGCGTGTTCGCACATATAACTCAGGAGACTTTTGGTGTATATTTATGAATCGGTATGCGGGTAGTTATTGAAGTCTAAAAGAAATGGTCACTTTTGGGCTCCCTAGCAGCTTTTCAGGTATACTGCTACGAAAGTTGACACCCCTTCCTGAAAGATGTGTGGTATAGTCCACACACAGCTTGTCTCTCGGCGAAGTCAATGACTTGTTGAAAATCAACTGTAACAGCGCACGATAAGGCTCTGGCTATAGCTTTCAAAATTTACAAAAATTCTCAAATATTTCATGGAGGTGTATGAGACATTCAACTTATTGTTGGGTGATGCTTTTTTCGATTAGTCTATCTACATGCATATTCGTCGTTCACACACGCTACTAGTATAACATGGATTCTATAGGAACAGGTTCAGTATAAATCTGGTCTGAAGTACAAGTCAAACCAAGAAGACGATATGATGACTCAAACATATCTTTAAGTCTTCCAAGGACGTCTTCATACTTTCTTAAAGATGGTAATGCGATTCTTCAGACTTGTCATGTTATGATGTCCTTAGCCTTATTTCGAAGATGTATACTCAAACTGAGTGGTATAATAAGATGCCAAGACATATCTTAGTTTCTTTGACGCAAATAGGAGTATTTGGTTACGTACTTTATGGACTATAGACGACCGCCATGACAACAGAAGTCACGTGGATGCGTTCCCTACGTTCTTGTATATGCATAGTCCATTAGAACAAAGTTTAACTTTTCGTAACCCATCAGAACTATCAGCATGATTTAGAAAAAAAAGGCAGAAACCGGCCAATGGTCAATTATTTGCCAGAGAAGATCTATATCTGCGTTTTTGTGTGAATTTCTTTAAGCCTCCTTGTGCACTCAGCTGCGTATGGACTATGCCACAATTCTTTCAGGGAGGGGGTGTCAACTTGTAACGCTGCAGTACCTGAAAAAGCTACTAGAGATCCTCAAAGCGACCACATATGATACTACTGCTATTATAACTATTATGATCACTATTCACAATCAGAAATTCATACAAATCCATCGAAATGAAGTGACAGGTTTGATCACACATACGCAATCAGAACCAGTATCCCCATGTAGAGCCTACCGTATATCGTGTTTGTTAAAATACGTAAAGACGGTTTAAGTTAGTGTTTGATTAAAACACACGGTATTTACACAAGACTTGTCGGAGGTCACCGGGGTTGTGTTGCAGGCCTGGAGGGGCTGGGCGAACCGGTCACGTTTATTTGGGGTACAACAAGTGTAAACAGAGCCTGACCTAGCTTTGACTTTGTAGAAAAAAAACTTACAGAGTCAACGAGACAAGAAGGGTGGGTGAATAGGTCATCGAAGTATTGATTCGTCCGATGAGCAACTGCCCCCCTCCCCACATCACATGAACTATTACAAATAACAATTGGATGCATTAAAGAGCCTGACAACTTTGACATTGTAGAAAAACTTACAGAGTCAACTAGGCAATCAAGAAAGGTGGGTGAATGGGTCATCGAAGTTTGATCTAATGGGCAAGTGCCCCCCTCCCCTCCCCACATCATTAGATATGACAACAACAAAAACGTAATGCATGCACAACAATTGGACGTATGGCAACTTCTGGTATACTTCTATCAGACTGAAATATTGCATAGTATGGGTTGAGTCTATATACTCACTCTACGATGGAATATAACTATCTAATATATACTCTCCTATACATTTATAATACATGGATTATCATATGTCAAGTATAATAACGCGTGTCACACGCTGTATTGAGCGATATTCATCTAAGTGGAATAATTTGTTCTAGGTCATGTCACCGGGCCCCCTACTATGAATCCTTCGGTGTTCCAACCCACCCCTCCCCGCAGGACTTTTATCGACCTTCTGGTACGAATTTCCGCCCAAGCTGAAGCCGTTTTTTGCTAATGCGTTCCGTCCTGTTTACAGATAAAACAGGTGTCAATCTTACATGTCAGTCCTACAGGTATGAGGCCGTTTGTACCTACCGGCCCCCTCCCGGCATCTCTTCGGGGGCAGGTCTACCCCACCCCGAGACGGCCCCTGCTTTTTTACGGTCCACCTTTCTCGAGACGATAAAGATATCAGGAAAAGAACTACTTTTGCAGATGTCAGAAAAGGAGATTCATGTGAAGGAGGGGTCCGATCTTTTGAGAAATATCTTGTTTGCGACAATCATCATAGTCTGACACAAGGTACCTTCACCAAAAACACGTGTTTTTTTCTGCTCGCAAAAATATCTTGTGCCCCCTGTCCACTAGAGTCTATGCTGCGACCAAAGATTTGTACATTCTTTTACGTTGTGTTTTGTTTATTGTTTCATACTTCTACATCTTGAAAATATCATTTTTCAGTCCTGGGGTCTAACTCGACTCTAAGAAATAAGCTGCAGAAAAAAAATGTTCCCTAATACACAACTTATTTTGGCTGTCACGCGAGAAAAAAAACGACAAGAGCTTTCCCTCCAATGTCCCTCCAGGATTTCTTTTTGTACCCCCATGCCCCCGAAGCGACAAAAACACAATTACAACTCAGTCGGGTAGAAACCGCATTTCTCTTTTAAACCTGCTCATTTCTTATGCACGACGTGTGCTGGTGTCTACCACACACAACGCGTCGTCTAAGATTTAAAACTCGTTAGACCTCCTTTGTGCTACCACCCTTTTCTCTGCGCACTTGCGAAGTTCAATCCTATTATTTGGGGTAATTTTCTGAGGCGGAGACGGCCTTTCAATGTTTAACCGTAAATAGAGGTAAATGCAAGATGGTATCAGTGGCGAGAGGTGACCTGTCTTCGCCTAAAGCAAGCACATCAACAGTGGAGTGTGTGCCTAGATATGTACCGTAGAAAGGAAACTATTTGGGGTCAAGGATTACGGCAAACACTTGGGTGTTGACACGACACCCTCGATGGCGTTTTGATGAGAATCTATCGGCTTTTGATCCACTTCGCTGTCGCTTTCGACAAAATGGTTTTTCGCACGTACCTTTTATCGACTTGTTGAGTGAAACGTTTTAGAGCTAATTTGGGCAGTCGTGTTGTTGATCTAGCTCTTAAGGTTCAATTGCCTATTTGCGTCTCATATTTAAACTATTACCGTTTCTATTGCCCTTAATTGCTAGGTAATGGCATCCTCTTTCGGTCACTTTTGTCGTAGTGTGTCGTAAGATTGTTGTAGGACTGTCGTAGCCCTGGTCGTAGTCGTAGTCGATGTCGTAGAATTTTAACAGGCTGTAACAGTTGGATTTTGTACGGCAAATACAGGACGATCCCAAGAATGCCCTCAGTTTTATCGTACGACGGTCCTACGACAAACGTGATCGGAAGACTCTAACATTGTGTATGCTTTATGACAATGCGTGTAGACCACGGTTAGGCAATTGTGGTTACTATGCGGGCGGCCTCAACACCACTCTGATCTTTCACCTTACTTAGCCGCGAGCTACAATATCTTGGCAACGAACCGGTGTGTTTCCCTCACGTAATAAAGAAGCACACACAAACACAAATCGTCCAGAATTCTTTCGCGATACAATCTTTGTAGCTCCTTACCCTCAAGCCCTCTATCCGAACATGTTGCCGTTTTTATGTTTCGAGAATGTGGTGTCACAAACGCACAGTTTCCCGCTACAATATCTTGGCAGCCAGTGTGTTTTTCTCGAGAATAAAAAAGAAGCACACACACACACACACACACACACACACACACACACACACACACACACGCACACACACACAAATGGTTGAGAATTCTATCGCGATACCATCTTCGTACCTCCTTTAACCCTCGAGCCCTCTTTCCGAACATGTTGCCGTTTAGAGTTTTGAGTATGCGGTGTCACAAACGCACGGTTTCCTGTAGCTGCCCGTTTAGTCATGCCCTGTAATTTTAAAGAGAAGAACTTGTCTGCGAGTTAGGAAACCTGTGATTATGACTAAGCGTGAGTAGAAGATTTAGTCTGGACTGACTTTGGGTGAAACAGCGACATCCTGAAACGTTGTTGTTGCACTTTGCGGAAACAGAAGCAAATTGGTCTCCGCGGGTGTCTGTGTAGGTTTTCTGTATGTCCTTCAACGGGCGGTAAACCAAACCATACGCAACAGTTGCTCCAAATGATACGTTAGACACCGAAGGGGAACGTAAGCTAGCATATGGCGGGGGAGGGTCCCCAAATACCTCTTAAGGGACCCCTCGAGAGGTGTATCATTAAACTACTGGAAGATATGAATTAGAGTGAAATGAATTTTCCCTCCATCCACATAGCTCTACAGTTAGGAAATGCCGACCTGTCAACACGTGGAGCACATAGTGGCTAACAGATACACGGATAATGCAATGAAGATGTGCACGGCACTAGGGGATGACCATATGGGGTGCGGATACCAAAATGTCGCGAGGAAAGGGGTTCTGAACTTCTCCGTAGGAAGCCCTCGCAGGGGGTATACAGAGATATGGCACACCGATACGGAAAAGTCTGGCAAAACAATCGGCGATTTGCATCATTTCTTGCCACTGTTCCATGCATAGCCGTTGGTGGTAGTCTCGCTCATATCCAAGCAGATGTTAGGTTGGTAACGTTTTCTGACGTGGCAAGCGAGTGTCCCTCAGTTTCTCAGAAACCGTTACGATATTCCACCCACACACATCTGCTTGTAGATTAGATGCTAGTTTGCTTTTTATACATGTCCAAAATTAGTATATGGGAGAGACAAAGTTTACAAGGTCGTCTGTTTCTACCAGTCAATTAGTCAAGCAAACTTACAGCGTGTGCCAGAACCAAGGAGCTTGCCAAAAACAATAATTCTATTCCTTATATGATACCGTAGAGCGCGTGAGCGTCTTTCTGAAAATTATTGCGAAGCGAGCCTAGGGGGAAAGTTAGTGTAAAACTATTGGGTTTAACATAAGAGGTGTTTATGGCATCTTCATTAGTTTCTAAAGGCCTGTACTTAAGAGCGGTTGGAGGTCGATAAAAGTGGGCACACAATGCGATGTCGCCGCTGGCGTATTTTTGATGACAGGCGATGTTTTTCAGGGGAAGAGGGATCCCGACTCTGCGGTAGTTTGGATCGGGGTCGCCGCGGATTCGTTCCGGAGATCTCTCGTGGAAATCAGGCGTGTCTTCTACAAAACGTCGGTCCCTCTGTCTTAAAAGCTCCGACCGCCTCGCGGGGTAGACATGCATAAATCCCAGCGCATATGCGACTATGAAAGGATGTACTGAATTATACTGAAGTTGTGAATGCGACTTACCGAGCTCCAAAATCCCCTTTTGACGACGCTTTTAAGAACCTCATTATTCCTCGTATCTCGTCTTTCCTGTAGGAACAAAGAGAGAAGAAGGGGTGATATTCGTGCTAATTACCACTGACAGTAACTTGGGGATTATGCAGGCATTTCGCTAAATGGGAACTCAATCTCTAACGTTTCCCCGGAGATTCTAAACCCCGAGCGTGCGGACACGGGAGCTACATGCGGTAGCAGGGTATGCCTAGCCCCGAAGGCGTTTCCGAAACGTTACGCTAACGTCAAATAACTTAAATACTCCAATTTCTCTCTGTCAATGCACAGAATCGTGGCAGCCACACGAC
The DNA here is from genome assembly GCF_000003815.2 of Branchiostoma floridae. Lineage (NCBI taxonomy): Eukaryota > Metazoa > Chordata > Leptocardii > Amphioxiformes > Branchiostomatidae > Branchiostoma > Branchiostoma floridae. The sequence goes on from NC_049981.1 coordinate 9,223,772, forward strand.
TTGTTGGTGTAGAAAGTTTACGAATTTTTTAAGGGGAAGATTTTCTTTTTTCTCTATATTTTTTTCGGGAATATCTTATCAGAGGTAAGGGGTGTTGACACAGGGGACCGGGCCGGTCCTTGTCATGACGGCCGCAACACGCGAACAAGCCCGGAGGGACATCTCCTTTTTCGGGCCTTCCTCTGTCAGGGCGGCGACACCAGAGTTCAAACCTCGGCCCTACCGGATCGAAATAAATACGCTCCCGTCTCAAACAACCCCGGGTGTACCATTGTTACTCCATGCTGCGCTATTTTTCTCTGCCTCAGTCCCTCCACTGTCATACGGACAACAGTAAAAAAAGGAAACTACACGCCAAAAAACGCTGTTGAATATATATAAACCAAGACCGGGAGCTCTGCCTAGACTTTTTATCAATAAACATTTACCAACCAAAACATGCCGATACCGTGCAGCGACGCAGGCCAGCGCCTAAAACAAGCAAGCAATGTTTAAATGTGTTCTCATCGAGATTCGAACCCGTGTGCGTACGTACCTTGACGCTAAGCCCCATGATAGTATCCGCAAGCAGTGCCAAAATTAGGACTGTTGTTATCCAAGTCGGTAAGGAATTCATGGTAGGAGTGAAAACGTCAGGAAGATGAGATGCCCATATATACACACTGGTGTAACCTCGCCCGCGACTTGCCCTGGCGCGCGGCGCTTTTCTATGTACACCGCCGTATACTTGACATATGTCTACTACAGCCCGGGTCACGTGACTCGCTACCGTACCTCGCTTTAGATTAACAGCGTCAATTTTTCACGGTAGACCGCCTTCCGAGCACACGACACACAGCTTTGATACTATTCATGCAATTCTTAAATCATAAATAGTCTCCCAATACCATACAAACATAACTTGTTAGAAAACATAGCAAACGTCAAATGTTCCAAGACCTGTTGGACAACATTGTAGCAAAGTTATGCCTCAAAATATTGCAAAAATATGAAGATGTACAGTAGCGTCCCGATAGTAAGACGAAGGACGGAGCAGTGTTCTTAGACTGCTACTGAGCATGCTCAACATAGCCTATCCTCCAGGCCATGGCAGGGTCTGTACGTACCTTATGTATTGCCTACTATATATAACAGGTACCCCTACCCCCTATACAGACCTTTCTAAACACACAATGAATGAGAAAAGACAATCCAAAACAATCGCTGAGTATTGTAAGTAGGGGTGGTCCACAAATGACTAATTCAAATCTTACTGAACAAACTTTGTTTAACATATTCATGACCACGACGTGCAAGTGAGAGCCGGCAACGAGCAACCTCCGAGACTAATCGAAAACAACAACAACGATAAACAATTGTGTCAATAGTTAATTTGATGACAACACTTTCTGGTGTTGTAATCCCCAAAATCCAGTTAGTGGGCCGTTCTGGAATCGTGATACAGACAATGGGGTCTTTTTATCAGAGTACGGGACCGAAGCAATCCGTTTAAAGGGGGTTATGAATATGAAAATATGATAAAGAAATTGTCTGAGGCGCCAATTCTTTCGTGTCGTCTGATTTTGTGATGGATCGGGGTTGATTTTGCTGGTGGTATCATCGGGAAAAATTCTCACGGTGATTTTTTTGTGAGACACCTCCCTTTCTATTTTTTTGTCACCTTTCTATTCTAGTCTCTAACAAAAAGCTTGGGTTTCTTCTCCAATCATGGCTTGAAAATATGTCAGTAAAGAATTAGCGAACCCATCGTCTCTTATCGTCTTTTTGTGTAGTACCCACCAATCCTAAGTATTTTTCAATAGCAAGTACAATTACCCCCCCCCCCCCCTTCCTTAGAGTGAAATCCTGGTGAATCAAGGAGCTTTTATTGGGTGAATGAACTAAAATTGCACCACAATCGTACGTCGACAACTGCTTGATAAAAATACTACAGTACAATGATAATCTGTCCTACATCTAGAACTACAGAATGTTGTCGATAGCAGTACCTATATGAAGTACATTATGGATGATTTGGTCCCCTTTTTTGAAGAAGTACAAGGAAATTGACCTATACAGGCGTTATATGAGTTGGGCGGGATATACAGTACATGAAAATATGACGATGTCTCTGATCAGTAATGAAACTGCGCACACTGTCGTCTGAAATCGTGTCAGACGATATTTGTCTTTCCTACCCTAGAACCTGACCTACCCTCTCGTCACCTTTGGGATCTACATAATACCGCTGGGTTCGGCCCTCCCCCTCCCCTTGAGCAAATTCATTATTTATCAGATCATCAGACGACAATGTTGCACTTTGGTCCTAATCGACCCAATTGTTGAATTTCCCACAAGAAAAGTAGAGGCTCGTTTTCGATTGGAGTTGGCGGGAAATTCTTCGTCGCTGTGAAGAGTGATTCATCTTGTATTTCCTCAGACAGACGGCGCAGGAAGTGGTTACGTCATAATCAGACGACTTTTTTCTTCTACATTTCCAGTCAGCATAGAGCTTAAACTGTATACATATGCATGCATTGTAGGCATTTATTTTGAGAGGAAATGACACTAAAATATAGAGTTTTCAGCTCTTTAACCTGTTGAACGTTAGATAAACTTGATCTTGAAAATAACGGAATTCCCATACAATCTACTTTTGTCTTTTCCAATCACGGTAACTATGACAGAATATAAACGCACCGTTTTAAGACCTATTAAACCGCCTGCAACTGACCTGGAATGCCGAGAATGCATCAAGTCGTTCTAAATCAAGTTTGGATTGATTGGAATTGATCCAGTGACCCTGAAAATACATCCATTCATTATTTACAAAAGCGAGCTTTTTCAGTGTAAGGAAACTCCTAAGTGTGTCTCCTTCTTGAAACCGATTAAAGCTTTCCTGTCAAAAGTTGTTGAGACTGACACGAGGAATATTGTAAGAATTCAAAAATGATGAAATATTGGCTTCAACGTCCACTAGCTTGAAGCTCAAGCCCAAAAGCATATGTCAACGCTTGTCCTCAAGAAGCCATTTGACATCCATGTCTTTCAACAGGCCTGTTCTGCTCTCCAGTTGCAAAAGGTTTCGAGTGACTTATTTTGATATACGATCTCTCTAGATGTTTGCCATAGCAGCCAATCCAGTCTAATTTATGACCTAGCGGAATCCGACATGCAGATAATTGGTAATAATTGGTACGCTGCAAAATGGTGTGTAAATGTAACAAAGCAGGATAATATATATTTGCTATACATGTCAAGCATAACCCTGCATTTACGTTATATATCAGTCATTCACTCATGTCTTGAACTAAGTTTCCGTTACGAATCATTTGTCAGAATATTTATCAGTTCTTATACGTTAGATAGGTAACATACAATTGGAATATTGGGAGGGTGGGTAGATGCCGCTCCATCAAAGAAGCGTTTGGTATCCAGGCTAGGATTCGTAACAAAACAGAACGCCAGTCTCGTTCGGTGTCCACTGCCATTTTGGAATTCCGGAACAATACTAACATCCGGGCTAAGAAGAGAAAGAAGAAATCTAGCCTGGATGCCAGCCTCCGCTACCACGGGCACTGATAACAACGCTGACATTCAGGCTAAAGCTAAGCTAGAAAGAGGAAGAGACAAGTGCATGCCCTTTAATCTTCTGTCCTGGTTGGCTGGTATCCAGGTTATAAGGAGAAACATCTTATTACCGTACGTGTTACCCGTGATCTTTTAAAAGGAATGGCGGGCTTTTCAAAGAATATGGCATCTTACACGCGCGTACGATCACAAGACGTTCATCGTTGTATTTGTAGGTAGAAACAACGCGTGAAATTTGAATTTTTATGGAAACGTCTATTTCAATTTTCTGGTGTAAGACAGTAGAAAGCATAAATAGCACGTTTTACGCCGTTCTCCATGCCATAGAACTAATCGCCTCTCTTAGTAGCGCACCGCATTATCATGTTTTGAAAAGTCAAAACAAAGGTGAATTGGTTTTTTTTATTATTCGAGAAAGTTGATTTTTCCACTGTAAAACAGTGATGAAAGGCTTAAAGTGCACTTTTTTTGCGCAAAAAAAAGGTCTTCATGTCATAACACCAGTTAGTTCCCAAAGTAGCTAAGACGCATTGTATCAACGTGTTTTGGCATATTTTAACATATAAACCGGCATTTGCACACAGAATCAGCGTGGATTGTTATCATTGGTGGGAAATAGGTAAATTCTGACAAGCCTGCTCCTCTAGTAAATTATTTCACAGATTTGGCCGATTTCTATATAATGGTTTCCGAGAAGTCTGTAAAAGCGATTTGAATCTAATTATATGGATGGCATCCTACTGGAACCCAAAGACTCATGCGAGCGTGCGAATAGAAAGTTTGGCCCCCAAAAAGTTGCCTTCATTATGAAATTTAAGGGATATTTAACAAATGAGTTAACACATAGAAAATGGGGCATACCAAACAAAAATCTTCATTTTGTTCTTTCACATCTTCTTTGACCTTTAAAATAACATTTGGCATCCTCTGACATTACTTTTAATTCGTATTTGGTATCCGATATTTTTTGCAACCTAACGTTATATGTGCTCATTTTGCACCTGCTTTGTATGATTTACCGTACGGTTGAAAACTTTTTTTCTTTGAAAACGTCCGAAAATTCATGCGCGCGTGGATGTCACCCATACAATCAAATCAACATGGCCAACCTGCATGTATTGAAAGGTTTTGATGATAATCATATGTACCTGACAAATGTGTACTGTCTTATGCTAAGTCGACCCCATTCTGTCACTTCCTATTGTTTTTCTGCGCTATCTCATCTGTATGTAGCGTAAGCTTCATCTCAGACATATGGTCGGGAAAGGAGGTGGGGGTGGTTTAAGATGCTAAAACTAATAAGCACCTGTCACAAAGAACATTGCTAACATTTGACGGTTACCATTTAAAAGTGGCCTCTCTAAAAATCAGTGCTCAGTCACGGGAAGGGCTTACTTAGCCTGGGTACCACCCGTATTCTACCGGTGGGCTCCTTACACTCACTATTTCTAGGTAGTGAGTGTAAGGAGGCCGGTAGAATACGGACGGTACCCAGGCTAGAAAGGGCTATCTTGGTAAAGAAAACAGAAATAAAGTAAGAGATAAATAAAAGTATTCTAAACATTGAGGTTCATAAATAAAGTAAACATGGATCTTTCTTCGCTTTGTACATGTCTAAAACAACTTGTGGAGTGAGGAATAATGATAGGCATATATTTCATCACGTAGGTTTTCAACGGCAAAAATTACATGTAGGTAGAGTATCACAGAGTGGTACACCTTAACAAAAGAAATTATGAAAGCACATAACAACTAAATGACCAAACTTCAGCCTTGATGACAAAGAATAATAAGGCTTGTCTCAATGGAACTTCAAATTATATGAAAAGTTGTCTAGTTGTAAATGATTACATGCCTTCTCATATATATATGTAATCATATGGTAAACATGCATACAAGCTTTCTGAACATTAGAAAACATAAATAGATAATTCATGGTAATTTTCAGCATTCCTTGCATGCGATAATAATCGCACAAATTAGAGAAACAAGTCCAGTCGGACGTGTCTAAAGTTCGCCTGTGCGCGTCGTCTGCATCCCCCCTATAATTTCCCGCCAAAACTTTTGACCTGTGTGCTAATGACAAGTTAAATATGACTCAAACTTCGCTAGTTTCAAAAGATCAAACTAGGTGTGAACAATCCACTGAAGAGTTTTGTTGATGTTTGTCTGGAGTGATGTCTAAGTAGGCACTGACCCCCTGCCCTCCAGGCAAGGCGACCCCTCCATCAATCATGACGTAGTAACAATAGGACAGAAAATCAGACGACATTTTGCCTCAGACCGCCATGACAGTGGCTCGGAGCGTCTTCGTTGGTGGTATCAATAACACGATAAAACACGAATGATTTGAAGTGTGATGACCTTTTATTGTCTATTTCTCTTTACTGAACTGGTTGCTCTATCATTTCTCATCAAAATAGTGTCTATGATTACATTTTGACGGTTTTACTTTAGCGTTTGTGTAAACATTAAAAGACGTGTAGGTTTGAATTGTTTTGCCCCTTACACGAGTGCATTTATTTCGTGTCAATGAATAAACACAGAGGATTGAATGAGTCCTTGGATCAACAACACCGATACCAGACCCCCTGCCGTGGGTAACCTTCAGGTAACCTTCAACAGTTGTGGGCGTGTTCTTTTTAGATGTTCCACGACGTCCTTGGAAATTGCGAAAGTTTGCAATTGTATCTTCCACTATCACAAAAGTGTCAGACATCAGAAAACATTTAATGACAATGACAATGACAATGATGTTTATTGCATGTTCATGCCCCAATGGGGCTAAATGCATTAAGTTTGATATAAAGTTAATGACAACAAATAAACAATGATATATCCTAATAATAACTATTTTCTACAAGCTTCGTCCCTCCTCTTAAAACATGAGTAAACGAACTTACACAGTTCTTCCAATATGTCATAGTTAGTTGATGACATCAGATATTTAAACATGTCTACCTTTGTTATGTTTGTATATTTCTCTTTAACACGTTTAACATTAACAAGGCTATTACGCATATCATTGTACAGAGAACACTCAAGTACAAAGTGCATTTCATTTTCTATACATCTGACATTCTTATTACAAAACATGCATATTCTATCGTCAGGAGGAGTTCGGGTGTATCTGCCAGCTTCAATTTGCAGTGGGTGATCGCTGATCCTTAATTTAGTCATGGCTCGGCGATAACTAAAATTTGTTATCTCTAGGTACTTTTCTCTTTCATAAGTAAGCTTGAATTTTCTGTAGGTTCTTAACTTATTACCTTGGTTTTCCTTCATGCCAGGAGAATTCATTTCGGAGTAAAAATTTTGAACAAAGTTGTCTTTCAGTCTTTGGTTTACTTCGGACTGAGCGAAAGATGTGTTGCGATCACTGTTAATCAAAAGATAGGCAAAACCAGACTCCTCCAGGATTTTACTAACATTGGAAAACCAGCATGGTATGTTGCGACTGTGTAAGTCCTTCTGTACAAGAAAAGCTTCAAATTGTAGACTATTTCTTGGCACTTCTTTAACTAATCTTTTGTAGTATGAATACAATCTAGTATATACTTCGATCCACAGAGGATACCTGCCTAGTTCTGCCCTTGTTGCAAGATTACTTGAGTTTTTTCTTACACCTAATAACGACTTGCAAAACTTCAGATGAACTTGTTCAATGGGTGACTTATCATTTAATCCGATTTTGCCCCATACCTCTGCACCATAAGTCAATATAGGGACAACGCAGGCATCAAATAATTTACAATATACTGAAATTGAAGGATTGGTTTCACTTAGTGTTGTTTTAATACTGAACAAAGCTCTTAGCGCCTTCTTTTGTAGTGTTTTTAATGCTGTTGTGAAGTTGCAACCTGTTGTAAGCACCACTCCTAAATAGCAATATGAAGAAACTATCTCTATGTCTTCGTTGAGTATATGAAATTTGAGATTTGAGAACATATGACCCTTTTTGTTAAATACGATTATTTTTGTCTTATTTATGTTAACTGATAATTTCCATTTGTTGCAATAGAGACCTAGTTTATCAATTGCATTTTGAAGCCCATTTTGGCTAGTTGATAGTAGGACAAGGTCGTCGGCATAAAATAAACTTGATACTTCAGATGTATTTTTTATTCGATGTATTAAATAATAATCTTCGATCCACAAAAGATCTGAAGAATCTATCTTTGATGTACTAGAACAGGACGTGGCACGTTTTACGTCCAGAGGTTTTGTGATTCTCGGAGGAGACTTTAATAGTTATTATATTATTATTGCTATTATTATTGCTATTATTATTATTATTATTATTATTATTATTATTATTATTGTTATTATTATTATTATTATTATATTATATTATATTATATTATATTATATTATATTATATTATATTATATTATATTATATTATATTATATTATATTATATTATTATTACTGCTCATACTTTGTTATTGGAGGGGAGGACACATTAATTTCTCTACGTCATTAAGTTAAAGTAGTCACTAATTTGAAAATATTCATCCTACATTTTTTCAAATATGGGACAAGACAATGGGCCATTTGTGTGTCAGTGAACGTGAAAAAGAGAACGAATACTCTTCTCACTAATCAATTCACTGATTCTTTTTCCTTGTACATTGTTTGTAAGTTTTACCATTTCTGTATTAACTATTAATAGCATCAATTGAGATAGGAATATTTTTAAGGCTGAAAAATTCAACCGTGAGCGTCAAAGCACAATTTACAACGAATACGTTGCTGAATTGCATTAGGAAAAGTAAACCTTTTATTATTATTTTTTGCCATGAAAATCCACCCATGACTTCTTTAGACATCAAACACACAAACACACAAAAAACACTGGCAAGACATAGCCGTAGACACCTGTAATGGGTTGCTGGAGAGAATTTTTTTTGAAGGGGGACGTATGCAAAGCCCTTAGGACACGCAAAAACGAGGAGCCCAACCCAACATCTGCTTGGAGATAAGTTCTCTGTATCATTGCTGTGTAACTATGAATCATTACTGTACAATGATAAAAGACTATACGTCCATTTTTCCGCGGAAGTAAATGTAATACTCTCTAAGTGTTCTACGGAGGCGTCTTTGACAGGAGTGGACGAAGGTCGTCCATGTTGGAATCAGAGTTCATTCACTAACATTATGGGATCAGCTGGCGCCGACATTATGTATTTATGAAACAGCTCAGACAAATTGTAGTCGAACTGTCAACGGGTCCCTAGATTTAAAACAACTGTCCGTTTTTCGTCAATTCCTTACGGTCAAGTCAATAGTAAAGGAAGTTTACTACTGTTAAAGTATACGTTATTGGAGGGGAGGACACAATAATTTCTCTACTTCATTAATTTAAAAGTAGCCTCTAATTTGATAATATTCATTCTACATTTTTCAAATATGGGGCAAGACAATGGGCCATTTGTGTGTCAGTGAACGTGAAAAAAATAACGAATACTCTTCTCAATAATCAATTCACTGATTCTTTTTCATTGTACATAGTTTGTAAGTTTTACAATTTCTGTATGACTATGATACCCGCTTAAGCATCTTATTTGATTAACACAATGAAACTCAACACGCTATATAAACCATGCATTAGATGCAAGCTTCATGATGTAAAAGAGCCCAACACGAGCATCGAGCTCGAGAAGAATAGGGGTGACCCCTATCGGCTGAAAACGCCCGTCTTTGTATGATTTTGACAAAGATGTACCTGCAGTTCCAGAGCAAGCTGCTTGGGGGCCCAAACATCCATTCTTGCTTGCATTGTATTACAACCTATCTACCCAAAAGTTCTGTTGCAGTACCAAGGTCAAATACTGGGGGGGGGGGGGGGCAAAATCGACCTTGACTGTTACCTTCCCAACACCTACCTACGTATTAAATATCATCGTAATCCATCAAGAGGTTCTTGAGTTATGCTGACTACAAAAATACAAAAAAATCGAACACACACACACACACACAAACACACACACACACAAACACACACACACAAACACACACACACAACAATATCTCCATTTCATGAACATAATGACTGTCTAACCTTTCCCTAATGTAAAACGTATCTATTATTTCGTTTGGCCCACGGAATTAAAAGCCTACATAGAGATGTGTGATAGACAGATAAATCACTATGATTTTCAAACAAGATTAGAGTCGTCTGTGATTATGATAGGTTCTCCACCCTGCCCATCATACCAACCTCCCATAGGATATACGATAACTCCAAATCCCCCAGGACTATTCCATTAACAGGGTTGGAGAGGGGCGGTCAGGGACATCTTTTCTTTTTAAATCCCAGTTCGCTTTAGTCTTGTCCGTGTATACATGTATTAAATGTGTTAATATTATATTATTGGCCAAAGTTATCGTTTAAACTGATACATGCGAAGTAACTATTTTCGAAAAGAAATCTGACACTAGTTCACCTTTATCTGCGGGGTAACTTTTACCCGTTGTAGTTAAAAACAGGGTATTTAGGGATATCAAGCTTAAGACGGTGGTTTCAAACTGCAATATTTCGACTTGATATCCCTAAATACCTAAATACCGTTTTTAATTACCTCGCATTGTGCTTTAAAATTCAATTTCTACTAGCACCCGCTCCCCTTACATAACAGTATATTTCCAGTAACTCTAGACCTCACAATGATACTGTATCTAGATGCTTGAAAGTATAATTTCCCAGATCCCATAGATATACATTCGAATATTTTAGCATATGCATCGTAACCGTTTTGTAGAATTGCGCAGCTACACATCTAACTTAAGATAGGAAAATTTGTCTTAAAGGGACATTCCACTCCAGAAGCGATTATTGTATTTTTGATGCGCAATTTGATGCCGTGCAAATGCTATTTTTTTCGGTCGTAGAAGACTCTGAACGCAGCGTATACATTCCAAGTAATGGTACAGTCAACGTCATGACGTTTTACAAGGGGAGCCGGCGACGGCTGGCAGTAACTTGAGCGACGTACAAGCCTTACATGACAGAAATATGGCACTAAGGTCTGCGACATAACGGTTGCTATCTGTCAATGTCTAACCAGGCGACACGAATTTTTATTGACAGTCATTTGAGTGTCTGACAAATCTGGCATGACAGAAATATTCGACAATGATCTGGCGCGCAACGGTTCCGATATATCAATGTCACATTTTTTCTAACGAGGCGACGGTTATTTTTATTGGCAGTGATTTGAGTGTCTGACAAGTCTGGTATGACGAAATGATATATCAAGGGTCTGTGGCGCAACGGATAACGCGTCTGACTACGGATCAGAAGATTCCAGGTTCGAATCCTGGCAGACTCGATCTTCTTTTTTATTTTTCTGTACAATGAAAACACAAACAGGACACAACATAATCTGTACCCACATGTACCCGACAGAAATTATTTTACAGTCTTAATTTTAGTATTACATGTAGTAAGATAAATTAACGTAAGGGTTATTTTCTTTTACTTGTCAGTCTGTGCGTGTGTGTGTGTGTGCGCGCGAGCGCGTATGTATGTGCGTGTGTATGTCTGTGTGTATACGTGCGTGTATGTGCTTGTGTATGTCTGTCTCAGTGTGTGTGTGTGTGTGTGTATGTGTGTTCTTGTGTGCGTATGTGTGTGTCTGTGTGTGTGTGTGCATGTGTGTGTGTGTGTGTGTGTGTGTGTAGCTGTGTATGCCTGTGTTCTACCAGATTATTCATTTCACCGAGGGAGTGAAGTCTGCCATCTCCTATTGCCTTGTTGCTGATTACATCATCATCATGCATAAATCTATACTACATAATCCAGCAGCCTTCAATACGAATCATATGGATATACTAACTAGCTATCCAAGAGGGATATATGTGTGATATCAGTACCATCTGGAGCCCATGTTGTGGCTGTTTTCTTACCATTACATCTCTGGTATCTCTTAAATCCTCGATCTTATCAATGGTTTCTTCACAACAGGGATCCTCAACTGATACGCGCGTACGCAAACAAGGCTGAGACGTACGTTGTAAGCAGAATATGGGGAAACCCATAGACAACTAGAAATTTGAATAATATAAAAGACAACAAAAGTTTCAATACTTTTTTTTAGAAAATTTGGCGTCCAATGGCTCAGTGACTAAGGCTATCGGACACGGGATCAAAATGTCATGGGTTATATTCATGGCATTTTTAGCTAGCCTAGCGTTGTGCCATTGGGAAGATTCTGGGAAGACACCTTACAAAGCAGTCCTAAATCCACCCAGGTGTGGAAATGAGTACCTAACTACGTTTTGGGAGGTAAAATATGAAGAAGAGGAATGGGTTCCGCCTTTCAAGACCTTGCCACCGCACTTGCGGCCTCAAGAAGGCCTCTTTTTAAAACACCGACTTTCACCCGACGTCTGCTTGGAGTGCATGGCTCGTAACTCACGAGCCAACCACCGCGCGGGAAACAAACCCGCGGGCAAACATGTTCGGACATCTTGAAAGTGTCCATTGTTGTTGTAGTGATGTATGTCTCTCACCCACCGGGCCCGATAGAGTCGTCAAACTGCACCACACTTGACCTTACTCTGTGGGGATGGGGAAACAGGGGTCAAATGTTCGGTAATAAATATCACAATGGGCGCCCTCATCCTGTCGTCTGCAGCTCAGGCGTTGCCATGGACACGGCTCAGAAGTTTGGCGGGAGGTTTCACCAACTGCGACGGTATGCTGAAGATGTTGGACTTTATTGGAAACTTTATCCTTGGTAGTGAGAAAATAGAGGGGCCCTCATCTACAAACAGTTACAATTAGATGCCGATTTCAACTATGAAGACAAACAATGCCTAGTCTAAAGCCCCATTCAAGACATGTTGTTTCTCTGACAAAAATCACAGTAAAAGTGATTTTAAATTTTATGAAATCAGTTATTTTGATAAACTGCATTTTGATTACCTCCCCCAAAATGGAGGTATTGCTTTGGGTGTGTCTGCATCAGCGTGTGTGTGTGGGTGGGTGCGCGCGCGCGTGCGTGTGTGTGTTTTTATGTGTCTCTGTTTGTCTGTCTCTCTCTCTGTGCGTGTGTGTCTGTGTGCTTCAGCTTAAGCCCTTGATTTAAGAACGGTCGGCTGAATCGCAATGATTTGGTATGTTGGTAGTTCTAGTTTCTATATTTCAGCCGATACGCAAGTAAATGCTTAATTAGTCATAAACACTGGATAGATTTTGTTGGAAACGCCCAGACGGCCTTGCCTATACATAATGTATTTGTACCTAGACAAAGCAGTGGCTTGAAGTGACGGAAATAGATTTGTGTAAAAAAAAATGGCATTGCCTATAGTTCGGCCTGCTTCATTTCACAGAAGCACATGAGGACAGCTAGTTAGCGCCTTGTTTTCATAAGGACCTTCATTGATAAACACGACACGTCTAATTTTCATCGCTGTCTTTGAAGACCTTTGTTCTAATCCTTCAACATCCTTCCCAGACTTTCAACTGTCAGATTATTCCGGATTTAGTCAAAAATGATTACAGGCAAACATCCTTCAAGTCCCATCTGAATACTGTGAAGAATTACAATCCTTCACAGGTGTGGTGATATAACCCTGCAACTGTGGTTTGACAACGGAAATCTGTTACAGTAAAAGAAGAACAGTAAATCCTGTCTACAGCGACAACTCGAGGGATTTGATCAAAATGGTTACAGTAGACAGCTGGTCACTAAAGACAGGTCTTCAGTATGCAGAGGTAGACGTTGTACTTTATTTGTGTTACGTATACTATAAATGCTACAATGTTCGCACTATATAAAAGGTCATAGTGTCCTTGGTCGTATCAAGGTATAGATTTCTTCGTATAAATGCATGATTTCAAGTATGTCAAAATACTTTTCTATGATAACGTTCACTACTTTTCAGCACGTTGTAGGTATTTTTTAAACATGGTATGAGTTCGGAAGTTGTGTTTCTTCTCGTTTCTTCGGGTAAGAGGACCATCAGCCTTTCAAGATGGCAGCTTGTCATACAAATACTTCACAATCAACTAGGCTTTTCAAGATGTATCACGGTTGCCAAAATTCATAGATTGCTGATGGAAATACTTTTTTTTAACTGGGGGGATAATCTAGCTACTTTTTTCCAGAACATTTTCCCGTCTACTTCAAAAAGGTATTGACGCCAAACAGGATTTGCGAGAATATCATTTTTGTGGTACATTCATGAATTCTCGTCTTTTTGACAGAAAGTCTATGTTATCATTTTGTCCAAAAACGTATTCCATCTGTTATTCCTGGTGTTGAACCTTCTGTCACCGTCACACAAGATTTAGCATGTCAGAACACATCCCCTGAGCTGTAAGCACCTACAGGGAGGCCGGTGACCTCCACGGACCGCCGACAGTGTTCGAACCTTTGAGCCTGACCTCTGAGGACATCATGGCGATGTGGAAAACGAGATTAGGTCTCGCACAGTACGAAACTGACACCGAGACCTTTGACCTGGGTGAGGCATGCTGGGAGCCCGCTGCGAACGAATTATTTGGTAACAGACGTGAACTTACAGACAGAAATGCCAGTAGGAACATTTTAGTTTAACCCAAGGTCACGACACGCTATGAGAGGTCCTTGTAGTTGTCTTTAGAGGTCATAATGGTGGGCATGAGAGAACAGGTGGATGCGTCTCTTACCAACGTGTTCTAACGGTTACTTTGGAAACGTCCAAAAGATTAAGACAATGAAGAAATGACATAGAATAATTGTGATATCTTTGTTATTTTTGCCAATAGCTTAGAAAAGTACGTAATTCTGTATTATCAATACTAACGTTATCATATGAACTTGGAATATTCAACTGACAATATGTCATATCAGATGTCAGGTGTCATGAAATATGTAATCAGATTCGTTTTCAACACCACACACCGCCTACATACCGTGATTAAGCATCATCAAATACTCACTGTTGCTCAAAAACAAGACGTTCAAGTTCAAAAACAGTATGACATGCACATTGGTGTGTTCATCATTTCGCAAGGTCAAATTGAAAGCCACGGGACTTTTCAGATTTCCTAGATCATTTACAAGCGGGAAGATGGAATCACTAAGGTCAAAGCTACTTGATCTCTCAATGTCAAATGGCTCTGTGCGAGTATAGCATACCGTCTCGGCTTTCAATGCCAACATATGCTTTGTATTGCCTTGTTTTGTCGAAGACGACTTCATAAAGAAATCGTGCCTTAAGATTTAAAAGTTGTATTGATAACCTTGTCAAAAGTAGACTTGGAGTGTCTTTTCACAAGTCCTCAGTGTGTTAGGATGCTAAATTATGATCTATGACTAACGTTTTCAATTAGTAGAAGAGACAAGGAGTTGAGACCTTAGTCGTCCAACCAATCAACTGACCTTCGGACGTGTCACATGTCGAAAGACCAACTGTCCGATAGACTGACGGACAGACAGCATCGCCTGAGTGACCGACCAACTGTCGGATAAATTTGCCAAACGACCGATGGACTAACGGACAACACAAAATCTACAATCAGACTGACAACATTGGACGGATTCAACAGGGCAACAGATTCATGATTGTCATTAAACTTTTCAGCTTCGCCACAACGACTCAAATCACGCTTCACACATGTTTTTACCGCCATGAAAATGGACGTATCTTTTATGTGCATGTTTGTATGCGTCTGTCTGGTAGAATCTCTGGATCGGTTGTAGTGATGTTTGGCATATGGAGACGGGTTGGGAAGATGAAGGTCAAGGTCGAGTATGGTCCCTGGAGTATGACCTTGGTACTACAGCAAAACTTCAAGTTGTTGTTTTCTTTCGCACAAGACATCGTTGTCTTCTTCTCTCGTAGATTACACTGTTAGCTATTGAGCGCTAGCCGTATGTGCATAGAATTCGTTTTTTGACAGCCTGAGCTAAATATGCACTCTGTCTTATGGGTGACAAAGAGGCAGTCGAAGTTAGTTTACTTGAGTTTTTAATAAGTGCCACATCACTTGCTTGGGCACCTTATCTACCTACTTACACGGTAACTTACTGGCTATTACAATGAAAGCTCATCTGAGATTAGTGCTTGACAGGAAAGAGGGTCAAGCAGCAGTGCTCCAAGCAGCACTACCGGAGCCAAAGTCTGTATCCAAAGGGCTAAACTCGGGGGACAGTTGGACACTATTTAGCCTTTGGTTATTGTCTTTGCCCCCCTCTACATAGATCTGCTTGGAGATTACCCGAGCCCCTTCCAATGAGATGGGGAAGATTTTTCAGGTGAAGATATGGCGAGTTTTGAATTTGGTGACCTATCTACAAGTATGACCAAAGCTCGCCTACAGTGTGACAGGACTTTCACCCCGGGTAGATCACTACCCTGTCGCCTACAGTCTCGCCCGACTAGGCCCAAGATAACACCGTACGTAGTACACCAGCACTTCATTATCGGGGCAGAAAGTCCCCCTCCCTCACATCACGATAAACATCTCTCCGTCTCTAATCCCAGGTCGCAGCTCAGACACCATTTCATTACTTGATTAACCCTCTTGACCTGGATAAGACAAAACCAGCGTACCTTAAAGAATGTACAAGGTGGAGAAACTGTCCGTCCAAGGCTTAAAGTCTACACCTGTCTTAGGGAAGCTGAGATTTCTACTTTCGCCCTCATTAAACTGGATCTACAGATAAGGCTCAGAAGACAAGGCCTTCAAGTCTGACTATGCCATATAAGTCCTGGCTTAGACGCAAATGGATTACGTCTAATCCGAGAGGAATTTGGTGAATTAAGGGGGAAAATTGTTTGATGTTTGAAACTCGTTAAGGTGCGAAGTATTTGTACACGTAGGGTAGGTAGCGAAAGGTTGATATAGGGCCCCTTGGAATTAAGTTTCTTTTATCTTTGTAAAGACTTTGTAAAAAGAAAAATCTCTTAATTACATTCGCCGGGAAGGTTAAGTTTTAGGCACCGTTCCTCTCTATAGATAGATTTGGGCTCCCTTACAGCTTTTTTGGAACTGCAGGGGCCGATTTCGTTTCATAATTTGGGAGAGAGATTAACTCAAGAAGTGGTTGTCGCAATTTTCTTCGATCCTGCCATCTATATCTGAAACACTAGATCTTCAACTTGACCAGGTTGTAAAGACCTTGTTTAGATCTTTATTCGTCCGTCACAATTTGAAAAGATAATGTCGTCCTAAAACTGAGAGTCTGTTTGCAAGTTCATGCCCAGAGTCTAATAGAAATGATTGTAGAAATGTAGGTTCGTGCAAGATACAGCAAGGCACTGGAACTGGCTAATAAAAGATAAACATTGGCAGAAAACCTTGATAACCGCTATCATATCGTTACAGCAAACCCAAAAGAACTAGTCGTAGAGTCTGATCATCTTTGGTATGTTCACATGCAATGGTTCTCAATTCAAATAAATGATAAAGAGAATAATTTATCATTTAAATGGTCAAGTCGAGTTCAACACGTAAACATGATTATCAAGGTCCGCCATCAACACCTCCGTGGACAATCAATTTTCCTTGAATCCGCGCAGTTCCCGAATGTGCCGCCTGGTTCTGCTTTCACGGTCGTCTGTTTCAAGATGGCGGCTTGCCCCTAGCTCCAGGTGTGGGGGCTAATTGTTAGGTCATAAAGTTCGCGTGACCTTGACATAACCTTCGCGGCTTCGGGCGTTCTGAAACCAGCGGGGATGGGTTCATGATTGAGTGGGAGTCTCCCATGACTTCTTGTTCACATGTGAAGAACAATTTGTAGTAAAGTGCCATTCCTTGAACCCCTTTACGCACCACACTGTGACAGAACTATTTTACGAGGTTTGATGTTTTCGAGTCAGGTGTGAGACATATATCACTCCGCCGTGCTAAAATGGGTTTGAAAACAAGTTTACAGGTTTGTACCACACTGAAAAGGAATGTTTCATTGTGTTCATTTATTGATACGTGACTTAAATTCATTTGGCCTGAACTTTTTAATTTTAATACGTAGCTGCGTGAATTCTTTTTGAGCTAAATGGTAGATATCATAGGTAACTGTTTAATAAATTACTTAATGACATATAACGTTTGGGTGACAGCATTTATAGCGATAAGAAAATAACATAATAACCTAGCATGCCCAGTAATATACGATAGCCGGAAAGTTGTATTATCGATAAGTGTGGTGGGTTCTTTAAGTTTAACCTGCACGAGGTGTCTTTGAGGACCTTAGGCTTTACCGTCCTATCCGAGAGGACGTCCGTAAATCAAACAAGCTATATGTAGCTACGTGATCATTTTCAACCGAGCCGAGTGAGAATCTTGGAATTGATGACCTTCCTACACACATTGGGGCATGCTAGGGATTCGAACCCAGAATCTTTAGATTCCAAGCCAACGGCTCTTACCACAAGGCTGCCATGACAGCTCTCTTGAAACATAACAAAACATATTTCTTACTAGTATTTATTTGTTTATTCAGAGTCTCTTTTCTTAAACGAATTGGATCTCTCAGCAACAGGGTACTAGTACTGCTTTTAAGAGGGGGCCTGGGTACATACATACAAATAATACAGCAATAAATTATATGACCGTCACAAATCAATGCTAAATGTTACATGCCCGTATTCCAGGAAATTTAGACTCAGCATATTTTTTACCTACGGCTTAGATATGTTCTCTTTCCTGTCTTGACACCTGGGACAAAATCTTCTGGCTATCGCTGTGACAAATCATTTCCATCCCGGACCTCCGCCCCACGAGTATCCCGGATGAAAGGGCTAAGTAAGCGGAAAATTCAAACCACAGTTTTCCCTGTAGAGCCAAGCAGAAAATGTTGATCTTTTACGGTCGTCATGGCGACTTAAAACCAGCTTTGTTCCTCGATATATCTACTCTATTGAGAGTTCTTTAATTGACGTAAAAATGTAGCCTAATTAAATGTAATACAGAGAGTGAATGTAAATGGTTTCCCAATCTGGCGTCAGTTAAAAGTGACCCCGACTAATAGAATAAGTCGCTATTTTAATCCCTCTTTAAAAGGTTGACAGGTGTGACCTTTGGTGTCAAGGTCACGTCTAAGGCAGATCATCAGATTTCCTAGTCATGATACTGATCTTTCACATGTCGTTTTTTAAAATCAATTGTCGGGTCTTTTTAATCAATTGAAGTATCTACGTTTCCTTTATATTATATTTATTTTTCCTGTTATTGATTGATCATATTCTGATCTTATTTTGGAAAACGCTGCAGTTTAAGAAAAAAGTGAAGACACTGAAACGATCGTTGGTGTACGGTGACTTCAGAGTGCACAAATAGTCTACTTAGAGTACTATTATTTAGAGTAGTAAATCGTCTCTAGTAAACACAATCAGACACTAGTCGACTCACTAGCATTAAAAAGTTAAACCCTTCCCGCGCCTGATGGCGCATAGGGCGGTGCCCATCTCTGTTTCCTTAGCTCTGGGCCACACAACGTAATCACTACAGAAGGGGGCTAGTCCACTGGCGTGTGTTCAACAACAATACTCTTTCCCGACGACTGCTGAGTGCAAAGCAGAGAAAGCAGCATGTACCATTTTTAAAGTCTTTGGTATGTCTCGGCCGGGATCGAACTCACGACCTACCGAATGCAAGGCGAACACTCTATCCACTAGGCCATTGCACCGTGACCTACGTCACTAGCATACAGCAGACGTAAGTCACGTGGGATGAAGGACATCGCATGTCTTTTGTTTTCCTGATCATTATTGCTAGTCTCCAAGCAGATTCTCCGGTGCCATAAGATAGTATCAAAGCTGACCAATGAGTATGGCCGACCGAAGGGAGTCAAACGGGCCCTTGGCCAGCTTTGATACTATCTTATGGCACCGTGGGATCTGCTTGGAGATTACATTATAGCACGGTATCAGCTTTCTGCTGGGTTGACCATAGTTGGTGTCTGTGGGGCTAGTTATGAATGCACAGAGAGTTTCAAGTGTTGAGAGTTTCAAATGTGGGTCTGTCACGTCTACCAGGCAGTGTTGGGATATAGTCATCGATCAGAAAGCTCAATAGTTTTCATACAGCGCTTTGGAACAGATGCTGATCATTGTTGCCCGGTATCGTCTTCTGCTGCGGAGCCATTGTGACAGTGAATGCCCAGAGAGGAGAAGAATAGACATAGACTGACCGGTATTGAGCTTCGCTGACTCACGTCTTACTCAATCAAGGACTAACGGTCACATTTCAAAGACAAGATAACATCGTGGTGGGTCAGGGTTGGGTGGGGTGCTGGTGGGGTTGAAAGGACACTAAATCTGCCAAGATTTCGCCCCAAATTTCCTTTTACTACGGTCTGGTGTTTCTCAAAGATTCTAGTCTATGTCACTATACGTTATCTAGCAAAGAAGGGCTGCCTCAATGTCAGGCATGGGTTAGTGGGGCAACGGGTTATAAATTATGATAGGATGTGTATGTGTCAATTTAATAATATTTTCAATAAGCGGTACGTATGTTATCTGCTAATTAAAACATGTAGCTGCAAAACAGCGTGCACGTATTCATAGCTCTTCCTCGATGTTTTTTTTCTACCTTCACCAATGTTATGTTTTTGATGCCGTGTGTGTGTGTATGAGTTTGTGTTTATGGACAGCAGACCTTAGGATTTATTAGAGCGACGGTGTGTATGTACAATGTATTGGGCATAAGATGGTCTAGATCGATAATCCCTAGCGAAACCCTACGGTACTGTAGCGGAACGTCCGGGTTTGATATGTTTTTAATGCCTTAGAGGTAAGATGTGTACATAGCCTATAATGTAGACATAGATAGACACAAAAAGGGAAGAGATCTGGAATCTATCTGTTGTTATAAAGATGTCTTTCTTTGATAGGAAGTTCAGAAGAGGCAGGGAGGTATTGGGGGTTACTTGTATGTATGGGGGAAGGGAAGGACACAGAAAAGGGGACGGGTCTGTGACTTGTCACTTCTTATAACATTATCTTCCTTTATCTTTTCAATTAGACGTACTGAGGTTATCTCATACAGGGCAATGTCACTGAGAGCACGTGGCTCGAACTGGTTACATGTATTTAGATAGGAGTGGGACAAAAAAATGAGGTCTGGGATGTATCAGTTGGTTATAAAGATGTCTTTCTTCACTATACTAATTCTGAGGAATCAGATCAGTGTAATTGTCAATGGAGATGTAATGCTAGTTTACCTTTATCCTCGGGGTAACCTATATCCGATGCTTCTAAGAACAGGCTATTTCATATATAGGGCTATCAAGAAGACGAACGGTGATAACAAAATGAAAATTTTGAAAATGTCCATTCAAGAAACCACCTTAAGTTAACTTCCGTTGATGTAATGTCCTTAGATACGCTGTTTATAAAAGCAACGGATATAGGCTACCAGCGAATAAAGGTGAACTAGCGTTAGATAGAGTGTGATGGAGGAGGTCGGGTACCTACGCATTATTAGTTGATCTTGCAATGATGTGTGTCTTCCTTGACTTTTTTTTTTTTTCAATTAGGATCTCTAGGGTTATCTCCAGTTAGCCCAGTGTCTGTGGGAGGGGACAGACTGAGGGGGTCGGGGGTCATAGAGGGCAGATCTGGTCGTCATCAGTTGAACAACAGCACATCTCTGTATCTTCTTTTTTTCAATCAACAGTTCGGAGGTTATCTCGTGCAAGACGGTGCCAGTGGGAGGAGACATCAGGGAGATAGAGATGGGGGAGTAGGAGCCAGACTTTACGCACACCTCCATCTACTCTAGTATGCAGGCCTCTAGATACCCTGGGAGCCAGCCAGGATCGGGCAGCTAGGACAGTTTATTCGGTGGCCCAAGACAGTCAGGCCCGCCGATCTCCTATTAGCGCCCCGAGGAGTTAAAGCGCGATGTGGTCCACCTGCCCTGTTCCCGATGGGAAAAGGGTAGCGATAACTCATAACTCCTTCAGGCTTAAACTCCCCGAAGTTCGGCGGGCTGACTATACCTTAGCTCCCCGAACAAAACTCGCTAGCTACCCGGTCCTGTCTGGCTCCCAGGGTAGCCTCTTGACAGAGTGAAGCTAGTCTCTACCAGACACCGGCCTGGCTGTATAGCGCTAGGAGACTATGGCCAAATTAGGAATAAAAGCCTAGTAGGAGGTAATTGGTATAAGGGTGAAGTAGTGGACGTCTGCTTAGAGACTAGAGAGAAGGTAGCCTGTGTACCATCCTCCGTAGTAATATCAAGCTCAATCTTTTCACTTGCTAACCGCGGAGTCTGGCCCTGATCGCATGATTGATGTACGAAGGAGGATCGGGCTTGGGGCCTGGTATCCAGGCTAATAGTACCCAGGCTAGGGAGAAACTCCAGAGTGTCGGTTACGCAAAGGGAAGGGTAGCCTCCTCCGCCGGCCTTTCTGTGGGCATTGCCTAACTCTTGTATAGTTACTCTTACTTACGCCAAGTTGGCGTAAGTGTAAGAAGTAAGAGTAACTATTCAAGCGTATGGGGGTGTGGAAGGGATTCGTCATTTCAACACGTCGCGGTCAGGTTTTGCACTGGGAAAGTTCTAACGCCCGGGAAGGAATATATCCCGGGAAGCTTGTAGTCTCGCACCGCCCTTCCTCCACAACATACACCAACGCCATAGACAGACTCAGTCTCAGAGAGATCGATGGCATGGACGAGCCTAAAGGAAGGGGCGGATTGTATTATACTGTATCTCTTTCTTCATTTATTTTTCAACGAACAGAAAGGTTCAGGGGAGGTGTTGTAGTGCCAGTTTGTCATAAGGGCATACTGGCACTGGGGCAAATATGACTTGTTTGCCATCTATCAGTTTTTATTCAGGATGGTTCACTATCACACAAAAATAAGGTGTACCAACCTGTCCCCATTCACCAACATTAAAAACATGCTTCAGGTCGTCGTCACTCTATAGAATGTAGACCATTCGTTGGCGTCTTCTAGCGTCCAAGTTAAAAATGGCACGCTTGCAGACGCTTCTTTACTTGTCATTTTTTAATTAGACGCTAGGGAGCGCTCATGAACGGTCTTCATGAGTTGAGGGACGCCAGTAATTTCCTTGTAATCATGAGGTAAATAAAACGATTTCTATCTGGGAAATCAGTCGCAGGTGTCCACAGCATCATCTACACGATCGTGGCAGTGTATATGACAATATCGTACACCCTAAATTAGTCTAATAGGGGCAAAGTCATCTAGAAAACGCTATTTAGATTTACATAAACAAATTATCGGAAGGCCAGTCAGACAAATCATATAATGTCTTTGTTCTTACCTGAGTATATTTTCCGGTACCTGACGAATTATCTGTTGTATGTTGTCAGTACTAGTAGTTCAGGTTCGCCTAGACGAGTAAACATAAGTCATTGTGCAATAGCAAGCTGGGTGTTAAAGTTAATCCCGGGCGCTCCGGGAGCCACATATGGAAATACCAAAAGCAATCACGCGACTTTTTTTAAACCAATCAAATTTGATTTCGAATACTAATGGCTAATTTAAAACGCGCTATCTAATTGGATGGCAGAGGAAAAGACCTTAATCGGTGACCAATGGTGTCGTTTCAGTATTCAACATAACAAAGACATTCAGCGTTCCGATTTGCTGATTGGCTGCAGTTTGATGATCATATTATCAAACTGCACGTGCAGGAAGACACATTGTCAATCACAGGTGCTTGTCAAGGAATTTTGGTTGCGTTGTTTATGTCATGGAGGTTGGTTCCTTGTTCGTGTTTCGTCAGATTTTGCGTCGTTTGGGGATTCCGCGCGGGATATTCTACGGAAGAGTGCGGGACTGCTGGCCGCCTAGAACTATACGAATGCCTGAGGTGAGTGGCTTACTCGTTACAATTTGTTAAATACCAATAAACGGACAGTTAACACTGATGATAATACATGCGTTCCATGCATTAGCTACCTTACGTTAGGCCATGTTAATTTGATTGTATGGATGACATCCAAACGCATCAATTCTCGGCAAAAAATTCAATGTCGCCCAAATATTCCAGTCAGATTTTCAAGAGGGTGGACCTATTTTCTCGGCTCTTCCGTCCAAAATGAAGGGACCTAAGTTATGACAGAATTATTAACTTCCACAATTCTACCTTACGATTAAAGTGGTTGGTTGCAGAACAAAGGTTCTTTTTTCACCCATAGACATCTATGTTATATTTCGTGGTTTACATGGACGCGTTCATAATGAACTACGTGAAATAAGCCGACATTCTTGAGCATACGCAGTACGAGCTCTGTTTAGGCGCAACCGCTTAAGAACGCGATTGTAGCTCAGAGCTTAAGTTCCGGCCCGGCAAGCTTGGTATGGTTGGAAAGATTGCTTCGCAAGGAATCGAAAGATAAAAACCGCAAAATGTTCGGACACTTCCTTCTCGAGATATTCGTGAGTATACGGGCTCTGTTTAGGCGCAACCGATAGCCTCTTTTCTTGAAACACCGCCTGTCACGGCACCGGGTAGGGGGGTGACTTAAGAACGCGATTGTAGCTCAGAGCTTAAGTTCCGGCCCGGCAAGCTTGGTATGGTTGGAAAGGTTGCTTAGCAAGGAATCGAAAGATAAAAACCGCAAAATGTTCGAACACTTCCTTCTCGAGATATTCTTGAGTTTATGGCTCTGTTTAGGCGCAACCGATAGCCTCTTTTCTTGAAACACCGCCTGTCACGGCACCGGGTAGGGGGTGACTTAAGAACGCGATTGTAGCTCAGAGCTTAAGTTGCGGCCCGGCAAGCTTGGTATGGTTGGAAAGGTTGCTTAGCAAGGAATCGAAAGATAAAAACCGCAAAATGTTCAGACACTTCCTTCTCGAGATATTCTTGAGTATACGGGCTCTGTTTAGGTGCAACCGATAGCCTCTTTTCTTGAAACACCGCCTGTCACGGCACCGGGTAGGGGGGTGACTTAAGAACGCGATTGTAGCTCAGAGCTTAAGTTCCGGCCCGGCAAGTTTGGTATGGTTGGAAAGATCGCTTAGCAAGGAATCGAAAGATAAAAACCACAAAATGTTCGGACACTTCCTTCTGGAGATATTCTTGAGTATACGGGCTCTGTTTAGGCGCAACAGATAGCCTCTTTTCTTGAAACACCGCCTGTCACGGCACCGGGTAGGGGGGTGACTTAAGAACGCGATTGTAGCTCAGAGCTTAAGTTCCGGCCCGGCAAGTTTGGTATGGTTGGAAACATCGCTTAGCAAGGAATCGAAAGATACAAACCGCAAAATGTTCGGACACTTCCTTCTGGAGATATTCTTGAGTATACGGGCTCTGTTTAGGCGCAACCGATAGCCTCTTTTCTTGAAACACCGCCTGTCACGGCACCGGGTAGGGGGGTGACTTAAGAACGCGATTGTAGCTCAGAGCTTAAGTTCCGGCCCGGCAAGATTGGCATGGCAGGAAAGGTTGCTTAGCAAGGAATCGAAAGATAAAAACCGCAAAATGTTCGGACACTTCCTTCTCGAGATATTCTTGATTATACGGGCTCTGTTTAGATGCAACCGATAGCCTCTTTTCTTGAAACACCGCCTGTCACGACACCGGGTAGGGGGTGACTTAAGAACGCGATTGTAGCTCAGAGCTTAAGTTGCGGCCCGGCAAGCTTGGTATGGTTGGAAAGGTTGCTTAGCAAGGAATCGAAAGATAAAAACCGCAAAATGTTCAGACACTTCCTTCTCGAGATATTCTTGAGTATACGGGCTCTGTTTAGGTGCAACCGATAGCCTCTTTTCTTGAAACACCGCCTGTCACGGCACCGGGTAGGGGGGTGACTTAAGAACGCGATTGTAGCTCAGAGCTTAAGTTCCGGCCCGGCAAGTTTGGTATGGTTGGAAAGATCGCTTAGCAAGGAATCGAAAGATAAAAACCGCAAAATGTTCGGACACTTCCTTCTGGAGATATTCTTGAGTATACGGGCTCTGTTTAGGCACAACAGATAGCCTCTTTTCTTGAAACACCGCCTGTCACGACACCGGGTTAGGGGGTGACTTAAGAACGCGATTGTAGCTCAGAGCTTAAGTTCCGGCCCGGCAAGCTTGGTATGGTTGGAAAGGTTGCTTAGCAAGGAATCGAAAGATACAAACCGCAAAATGTTCGGACACTTCCTTCTCGAGATATTCTTGAGTATACGGTCTCTGTTTAGGTGCAACCGATAGCCTCTTTTCTTGAAACACCGCCTGTCACGACACCGGGTAGGGATGACTTAAGAACGCGATTGTAGCTCAGAGCTTAAGTTCCGGCCCGGCAAGCTTGGTATGGTTGGAAAGGTTGCTTAGCAAGGAATCGAAAGATACAAACCGCAAAATGTTCGGACACTTCCTTCTCGAGATATTCTTGAGTATACGGGCTCTGTTTAGGTGCAACCGATAGCCTCTTTTCTTGAAACACCGCCTGTCACGGCACCGGGTAGGGGGGTGACTTAAGAACGCGATTGTAGCTCAGAGCTTAAGTTCCGGCCCGGCAAGCTTGGTATGGTTGGAAAGGTTGCTTAGCAAGGAATCGAAAGATACAACCCGCAAAATGTTCGGACACTTCCTTCTCGAGATATTCTTGAATATACGGTCTCTGTTTAGGTGCAACCGATAGCCTCTTTTCTTGAAACACCGCCTGTCACGACACCGGGTAGGGATGACTTAAGAACGCGATTGTAGCTCAGAGCTTAAGTTCCGGCCCGGCAAGCTTGGTATGGTTGGAAAGGTTGCTTAGCAAGGAATCGAAAGATACAAACCGCAAAATGTTCGGACACTTCCTTCTCGAGATATTCTTGAGTATACGGTCTCTGTTTAGGTGCAACCGATAGCCTCTTTTCTTGAAACACCGCCTGTCACGACACCGGGTTAGGGGGTGACTTAAGAACGCGATTGTAGCTCAGAGCTTAAGTTCCGGCCCGGCAAGCTTGGTATGGTTGGAAAGGTTGCTTAGCAAGGAATCGAAAGATACAAACCGCAAAATGTTCGGACACTTCCTTCTCGAGATATTCTTGAGTATACGGGCTCTGTTTAGGTGCAACCGATAGCCTCTTTTCTTGAAACACCGCCTGTCACGGCACCGGGTAGGGGGGTGACTTAAGAACGCGATTGTAGCTCAGAGCTTAAGTTCCGGCCCGGCAAGCTTGGTATGGTTGGAAAGGTTGCTTAGCAAGGAATCGAAAGATACAAACCGCAAAATGTTCGGACACTTCCTTCTCGAGATATTCTTGAGTATACGGTCTCTGTTTAGGTGCAACCGATAGCCTCTTTTCTTGAAACACCGCCTGTCACGACACCGGGTAGGGATGACTTATGAACGCGATTGTGTCTCAGAGATTATGTTCCGGCCCGGCAAGCTTGTTATGGTTCCAAAGAATGCTTATCAAGGAATCGAAAGATACAAACCGCAAAATGTTCGGACACTTCCGTCTCGAGATATTCTTGAGTATACGGGCTCTGTTTAGGTGCAACCGATAGCCTCTTTTCTTGAAACACCGCCTGTCACGGCACCGGGTAGGGGGGTGACTTAAGAAAGCGATTGTAGCTCAGAGCTTAAGTTCCGGCCCGGCGAGCTTGGTATGGTTGGAAAGGTTGCTTAGCAAGGAATCGAAAGATACAAACCGCAAAATGTTCGGACACTTCCTTCTCGAGATATTCTTGAGTATACGGGCTCTGTTTAGGTGCAACCGATAGCCTCTTTTCTTGAAACAACGCCTGTCACGACACCGGGTAGGGATGACTTAAGAACGCGATTGTAGCTCAGAGGCTTAAGTTCCGGCCCGGCAAGCTTGGTATGGTTGGAAAGGTTGCTTAGCAAGGAATCGAAAGATACAAACCGCAAAATGTTCGGACACTTCCGTCTCGAGATATTGTTGAGTATACGGGCTCTGTTTAGGCGCAACCGATAGCCTCTTTTCTTGAAACACCGCCTGTCACGGCACCGGGTAGGGGGGTGACTTAAGAACGCGATTGTAGCTCAGAGCTTAAGTTCCGGCCCGGCAAGCTTGGTATGGTTGGAAAGGTTGCTTAGCAAGGAATCGAAAGATACAAACCGCAAAAAGTTCGAACACTTCCTTCTCGAGATATTCTTGAGTATACGGTCTCTGTTTAGGTGCAACCGATAGCCTCTTTTCTTGAAACACCGCCTGTCACGACACCGGGTTAGGGGGTGACTTAAGAACGCGATTGTAGCTCAGAGCTTAAGTTCCGGCCCGGCAAGCTTGGTATGGTTGGAAAGGTTGCTTAGCAAGGAATCGAAAGATACAAACCGCAAAATGTTCGGACACTTCCTTCTCGAGATATTCTTGAGTATACGGGCTCTGTTTAGGTGCAACCGATAGCCTCTTTTCTTGAAACACCGCCTGTCACGGCACCGGGTAGGGGGGTGACTTAAGAACGCGATTGTAGCTCAGAGCTTAAGTTCCGGCCCGGCAAGCTTGGTATGGTTGGAAAGGTTGCTTAGCAAGGAATCGAAAGATACAAACCGCAAAATGTTCGGACACTTCCTTCTCGAGATATTCTTGAGTATACGGGCTCTGTTTAGGTGCAACCGATAGCCTCTTTTCTTGAAACACCGCCTGTCACGGCACCGGGTAGGGGGGTGACTTAAGAACGCGATTGTAGCTCAGAGCTTAAGTTCCGGCCCGGCAAGCTTGGTATGGTTGGAAAGGTTGCTTAGCAAGGAATCGAAAGATACAAACCGCAAAATGTTCGGACACTTCCTTCTCGAGATATTCTTGAGTATACGGTCTCTGTTTAGGTGCAACCGATAGCCTCTTTTCTTGAAACACCGCCTGTCACGACACCGGGTTAGGGGGTGACTTAAGAACGCGATTGTAGCTCAGAGCTTAAGTTCCGGCCCGGCAAGCTTGGTATGGTTGGAAAGGTTGCTTAGCAAGGAATCGAAAGATACAAACCGCAAAATGTTCGGACACTTCCTTCTCGAGATATTCTTGAGTATACGGGCTCTGTTTAGGTGCAACCGATAGCCTCTTTTCTTGAAACACCGCCTGTCACGGCACCGGGTAGGGGGGTGACTTAAGAACGCGATTGTAGCTCAGAGCTTAAGTTCCGGCCCGGCGAGCTTGGTATGGTTGGAAAGGTTGCTTAGCAAGGAATCGAAAGATGAAAACCGCAAAATGTTCGGACACTTCCTTCTCGAGATATTCTTGAGTATACGGGCTCTGTTTAGGTGCACCCGATAGCCTCTTTTCTTGAAACACCGCCTGTCACGACACCGGGTTAGGGGGTGACTTAAGAACGCGATTGTAGCTCAGAGCTTAAGTTCCGGCCCGGCAAGCTTGGTATGGTTGGAAAGGTTGCTTAGCAAGGAATCGAAAGATACAAACCGCAAAATGTTCGGACACTTCCTTCTCGAGATATTCTTGAGTATACGGTCTCTGTTTAGGTGCAACCGATAGCCTCTTTTCTTGAAACACCGCCTGTCACGACACCGGGTTAGGGGGTGACTTAAGAACGCGATTGTAGCTCAGAGCTTAAGTTCCGGCCCGGCAAGCTTGGTATGGTTGGAAAGGTTGCTTAGCAAGGAATCGAAAGATACAAACCGCAAAATGTTCGGACACTTCCTTCTCGAGATATTCTTGAGTATACGGTCTCTGTTTAGGTGCAACCGATAGCCTCTTTTCTTGAAACACCGCCTGTCACGACACCGGGTTAGGGGGTGACTTAAGAACGCGATTGTAGCTCAGAGCTTAAGTTCCGGCCCGGCAAGCTTGGTATGGTTGGAAAGGTTGCTTAGCATGGAATCGAAAGATACAAACCGCAAAATGTTCGGACACTTCCTTCTCGAGATATTCTTGAGTATACGGGCTCTGTTTAGGCGCAACCGATAGCCTCTTTTCTTGAAACACCGCCTGTCACGGCACCGGGTAGGGGGGTGACTTAAGAACGCGATTGCAGCTCAGAGCTTAAGTTCCGGCCCGGCAAGCTTGGTATGATTGGAAAGGTTGCTTAGCAAGGAATCAAAAGATGAAACCGCAAAAATGTTCGAACACTTCCTTCTCGAGATATTCTTGAGTATACGGGCTCTGTTTAGGTGCAACCGATAGCCTCTTTTCTTGAAACACCGCCTGTCACGACACCGGGTTAGGGGGTGACTTAAGAACGCGATTGTAGCTCAGAGCTTAAGTTCCGGCCCGGCAAGCTTGGTATGGTTGGAAAGGTTGCTTAGCAAGGAATCGAAAGATACAAACCGCAAAATGTTCGGACACTTCCTTCTCGAGATATTCTTGAGTATACGGGCTCTGTTTAGGTGCAACCGATAGCCTCTTTTCTTGAAACACCGCCTGTCACGGCACCGGGTAGGGGGGTGACTTAAGAACGCGATTGTAGCTCAGAGCTTAAGTTCCGGCCCGGCAAGCTTGGTATGGTTGGAAAGGTTGCTTAGCAAGGAATCGAAAGATACAAACCGCAAAATGTTCGGACACTTCCTTCTCGAGATATTCTTGAGTATACGGGCTCTGTTTAGGTGCAACCGATAGCCTCTTTTCTTGAAACACCGCCTGTCACGGCACCGGGTAGGGGGGTGACTTAAGAACGCGATTGTAGCTCAGAGCTTAAGTTCCGGCCCGGCAAGCTTGGTATGGTTGGAAAGGTTGCTTAGCAAGGAATCGAAAGATACAAACCGCAAAATGTTCGGACACTTCCTTCTCGAGATATTCTTGAGTATACGGTCTCTGTTTAGGTGCAACCGATAGCCTCTTTTCTTGAAACACCGCCTGTCACGACACCGGGTAGGGGGGTGACTTAAGAACGCGATTGTAGCTCAGAGCTTAAGTTCCGGCCCGGCAAGTTTGGTATGGTTGGAAAGGTTGCTTAGCATGGAATCGAAAGATACAAACCGCAAAATGTTCGGACACTTCCTTCTCGAGATATTCTTGAGTATACGGGCTCTGTTTAGGTGCAACCGATAGCCTCTTTTCTTGAAACACCGCCTGTCACGACACCGGGTTAGGGGGTGACTTAAGAACGCGATTGTAGCTCAGAGCTTAAGTTCCGGCCCGGCAAGCTTGGTATGGTTGGAAAGGTTGCTTAGCAAGGAATCGAAAGATAAAAACCGCAAAATGTTCGGACACTTCCTTCTCGAGATATTCTTGAGTATACGGGCTCTGTTTAGGTGCAACCGATAGCCTCTTTTCTTGAAACACCGCCTGTCACGACACCGGGTTAGGGGGTGACTTAAGAACGCGATTGTAGCTCAGAGCTTAAGTTCCGGCCCGGCAAGCTTGGTATGGTTGGAAAGGTTGCTTAGCAAGGAATCGAAAGATAAAAACGGCAAAATGTTCGGACACTTCCTTCTCGAGATATTCTTGAGTATACGGGCTCTGTTTAGGCGCAACCGATAGCCTCTTTTCTTGAAACACCGCCTGTCACGGCACCGGGTAGGGGGGTGACTTAAGAACGCGATTGTAGCTCAGAGCTTAAGTTCCGGCCCGGCAAGCTTGGTATGGTTGGAAAGGTTGCTTAGCAAGGAATCGAAAGATACAAACCGCAAAATGTTCGGACACTTCCTTCTCGAGATATTCTTGAGTATACGGGCTCTGTTTAGGTGCAACCGATAGCCTCTTTTCTTGAAACACCGCCTGTCACGGCACCGGGTAGGGGGTGACTTAAGAACGCGATTGTAGCTCAGAGCTTAAGTTGCGGCCCGGCAAGCTTGGTATGGTTGGAAAGGTTGCTTAGCAAGGAATCGAAAGATACAAACCGCAAAATGTTCGGACACTTCCTTCTCGAGATATTCTTGAGTATACGGTCTCTGTTTAGGTGCAACCGATAGCCTCTTTTCTTGAAACACCGCCTGTCACGACACCGGGTTAGGGGGTGACTTAAGAACGCGATTGTAGCTCAGAGCTTAAGTTCCGGCCCGGCAAGCTTGGTATGGTTGGAAAGGTTGCTTAGCAAGGAATCGAAAGATACAAACCGCAAAATGTTCGGACACTTCCTTCTCGAGATATTCTTGAGTATACGGGCTCTGTTTAGGCGCAACCGATAGCCTCTTTTCTTGAAACACCGCCTGTCACGGCACCGGGTAGGGGGGTGACTTAAGAACGCGATTGTAGCTCAGAGCTTAAGTTCCGGCCCGGCAAGCTTGGTATGGTTGGAAAGGTTGCTTAGCAAGGAATCGAAAGATGAAAACCGCAAAATGTTCGGACACTTCCTTCTCGAGATATTCTTGAGTTTATGGCTCTGTTTAGGCGCAACCGATAGCCTCTTTTCTTGAAACACCGCCTGTCACGGCACCGGGTAGGGGGTGACTTAAGAACGCGATTGTAGCTCAGAGCTTAAGTTGCGGCCCGGCAAGCTTGGTATGGTTGGAAAGGTTGCTTAGCAAGGAATCGAAAGATACAAACCGCAAAATGTTCAGACACTTCCTTCTCGAGATATTCTTGAGTATACGGGCTCTGTTTAGGTGCAACCGATAGCCTCTTTTCTTGAAACACCGCCTGTCACGGCACCGGGTAGGGGGGTGACTTAAGAACGCGATTGTAGCTCAGAGCTTAAGTTCCGGCCCGGCAAGTTTGGTATGGTTGGAAAGATCGCTTAGCAAGGAATCGAAAGATAAAAACCGCAAAATGTTCGGACACTT
>NC_049981.1:9256570-9258792 GCF_000003815.2 Branchiostoma floridae
CGATAGGCTCTTTTCTTGAAACACCGGCTGTCACGATGATGGGTGGGGGGTGACTTAGACGCGATTGTAGCTCAGAGCTTAAATTCCGGCCCGGCAAGCTTGGTATGGTTGGAAAGGTTGCTTAGCAAGGAATCGAAAGATGAAAACCGCAAAATATTCGGACACTTCCTTCTCGAGATATTCTTGAGTATACGGGCTCTGTTTAGGCGCAACCGATAGCCTCTTTTCTTGAAACACCGCCTGTCACGACACCGGGTAGGGATGACTTAAGAACGCGATTGTAGCTCAGAGCTTAAGTTCCGGCCCGGCAAGCTTGGTATGGTTGGAAAGGTTGCTTAGCAAGGAATCGAAAGATACAAACCGCAAAATGTTCGGACACTTCCTTCTCGAGATATTCTTGAGTATACGGGCTCTGTTTAGGTGCAACCGATAGCCTCTTTTCTTGAAACACCGCCTGTCACGGCACCGGGTAGGGGGGTGACTTAAGAAAGCGATTGTAGCTCAGAGCTTAAGTTCCGGCCCGGCAAGCTTGGTATGGTTGGAAAGGTTGCTTAGCAAGGAATCGAAAGATACAAACCGCAAAATGTTCGGACACTTCCTTCTCGAGATATTCTTGAGTATACGGTCTCTGTTTAGGTGCAACCGATAGCCTCTTTTCTTGAAACACCGCCTGTCACGACACCGGGTTAGGGGGTGACTTAAGAACGCGATTGTAGCTCAGAGCTTAAGTTCCGGCCCGGCAAGCTTGGTATGGTTGGAAAGGTTGCTTAGCAAGGAATCGAAAGATACAAACCGCAAAATGTTCGGACACTTCCTTCTCGAGATATTCTTGAGTATACGGGCTCTGTTTAGGTGCAACCGATAGCCTCTTTTCTTGAAACACCGCCTGTCACGGCACCGGGTAGGGGGGTGACTTAAGAACGCGATTGTAGCTCAGAGCTTAAATTCCGGCCCGGCAAGCTTGGTATGGTTGGAAAGGTTGCTTAGCAAGGAATCGAAAGATACAAACCGCAAAATGTTCGGACACTTCCTTCTCGAGATATTCTTGAGTATACGGGCTCTGTTTAGGTGCAACCGATAGCCTCTTTTCTTGAAACACCGCCTGTCACGGCACCGGGTAGGGGGGTGACTTAAGAAAGCGATTGTAGCTCAGAGCTTAAGTTCCGGCCCGGCAAGCTTGGTATGGTTGGAAAGGTTGCTTAGCAAGGAATCGAAAGATACAAACCGCAAAATGTTCGGACACTTCCTTCTCGAGATATTCTTGAGTATACGGTCTCTGTTTAGGTGCAACCGATAGCCTCTTTTCTTGAAACACCGCCTGTCACGACACCGGGTTAGGGGGTGATATAAGAACGCGATTGTAGCTCAGAGCTTAAGTTCCGGCCCGGCAAGCTTGGTATGGTTGGAAAGGTTGCTTAGCAAGGAATCGAAAGATACAAACCGCAAAATGTTCGGACACTTCCTTCTCGAGATATTCTTGAGTATACGGGCTCTGTTTAGGTGCAACCGATAGCCTCTTTTCTTGAAACACCGCCTGTCACGGCACCGGGTAGGGGGGTGACTTAAGAACGCGATTGTAGCTCAGAGCTTAAGTTCCGGCCCGGCAAGCTTGGTATGGTTGGAAAGGTTGCTTAGCAAGGAATCGAAAGATACAAACCGCAAAATGTTCGGACACTTCCTTCTCGAGATATTCTTGAGTATACGGGCTCTGTTTAGGTGCAACCGATAGCCTCTTTTCTTGAAACACCGCCTGTCACGGCACCGGGTTAGGGGGTGACTTAAGAACGCGATTGTAGCTCAGAGCTTAAGTTCCGGCCCGGCAAGCTTGGTATGGTTGGAAAGGTTGCTTAGCAAGGAATCGAAAGATGAAAACCGCAAAATGTTCGGACACTTCCTTCTCGAGATATTCTTGAGTATACGGGCTCTGTTTAGGCGCAACCGATAGCCTCTTTTCTTGAAACACCGCCTGTCACGACACCGGGTAGGGGGGTGACTTAAGAACGCGATTGTAGCTCACAGCTTAAGTTCCGGCCCGGCAAGCTTGGGATGGTTGGAAAGGTTGCTTATCACGGAATCGCAAGATACAAACCGCAAAATGTTCGGACACTTCCTTCTCGAGATATTCTTGAGTATACGGGCTCTGTTTAGGTGCAACCGATTACACCGATAGCCTCTTTTCTTGAAACACCGCCTGTCACGACACCGGGTTAGGGGGGTGACTT
>NC_049981.1:9258892-9266762 GCF_000003815.2 Branchiostoma floridae
ACGCGATTGTAGCTCAGAGCTTAAGTTCCGGCCCGGCAAGCTTGGTATGGTTGGAAAGGTTGCTTAGCAAGGAATCGAAAGATACAAACCGCAAAATGTTCGGACACTTCCTTCTCGAGATATTCTTGAGTATACGGGCTCTGTTTAGGTGCAACCGATAGCCTCTTTTCTTGAAACACCGCCTGTCACGGCACCGGGTTAGGGGGGTGACTTAAGAACGCGATTGTAGCTCAGAGCTTAAGTTCCGGCCCGGCAAGCTTGGTATGGTTGGAAAGGTTGCTTAGCAGGAATCGAAAGATCAAACCGCAAAATGTTCGGACACTTCCTTCTCGAGATATTCTTGAGTATACGGTCTCTGTTTAGGTGCAACCGATAGCCTCTTTTCTTGAAACACCGCCTGTCACGACACCGGGTTAGGGGGTGACTTAAGAACGCGATTGTAGCTCAGAGCTTAAGTTCCGGCCCGGTAAGCTTGGTATGGTTGGAAAGGTTGCTTAGCAAGGAATCGAAAGATACAAACCGCAAAATGTTCGGACACTTCCTTCTCGAGATATTCTTGAGTATACGGTCTCTGTTTAGGTGCAACCGATAGCCTCTTTTCTTGAAACACCGCCTGTCACGACACCGGGTTAGGGGGTGACTTAAGAACGCGATTGTAGCTCAGAGCTTAAGTTCCGGCCCGGCAAGCTTGGTATGGTTGGAAAGGTTGCTTAGCAAGGAATCGAAAGATACAAACCGCAAAATGTTCGGACACTTCCTTCTCGAGATATTCTTGAGTATACGGGCTCTGTTTAGGTGCAACCGATAGCCTCTTTTCTTGAAACACCGCCTGTCACGGCACCGGGTAGGGGGGTGACTTAAGAAAGCGATTGTAGCTCAGAGCTTAAGTTCCGGCCCGGCAAGCTTGGTATGGTTGGAAAGGTTGCTTAGCAAGGAATCGAAAGATACAAACCGCAAAATGTTCGGACACTTCCTTCTCGAGATATTCTTGAGTATACGGGCTCTGTTTAGGCGCAACCGATAGCCTCTTTTCTTGAAACACCGCCTGTCACGGCACCGGGTAGGGGGGTAACTTACAGTTCATTTTTGTGGGGAAAAAATTGCGAAGGTCAATTATACACTGGTTCTTTTTTATAGGAATTACAAACTGCGATTTGAGTCCTTCCCTAAAGAGGTTTTTCGCTGTTATTGTACAACCGCAGCACTCAGAACCCAGGACTGTGTACCTCCGACCTAGCGCGCTGCTGCAACACTTTACCTGCTAATTTCTTAAGTTGCAAACAAGCTTTCACCAATCTAAATTTTCAGATCAGTTCCGCTGGCTAATAGGGAATTTCTCACCGCTAAAAGCACGCGTCCATGCAGCCATTTATTTTGTGGCTCGGATCTCTTTTAGGGTGCCCACTCGGATTAATACATCAATGAGCCTATAGTTTAATAGCCTCTTGTGACCCTAGTCTGTCTGATCATATCTAGGTCTCTGAGTAATTAAATACAGTTTGTTAAGGACTGATGATTGGGAATCACAGAATATACGCTATAGTGACAGAAAATATTGACTTTAATGCTGAAAACAATATAGTTCATTCATCATCTTAAGTTGTGAATTTTTATTCCCCCCTCTGCACTTAGAATGGTACAGTCTATCCCTGATAGCCTGCATCTGTTGGCTCCTTACTGGTGGCCCTATACTAATCTGATACCCAATGGTGCCTAGCATCCAATGGGTGTCTACACTAAAGTCTTACGTCGTGAAGTACCAAACTAATTCACTAGATGGCAGCCCTGCATGGTCTACATTGCCATGTCATAAATTTATTGCTGTTCCCATTCATACACTACAATTTCAGTACAATACAGAAGTGGTAAAACATTCGAAGCATAGCTTTGACATATCTTGAATTGAATAATAGAATAAGTCTTTTTCATAAAACAAATTATGTGTTAACATTTTGGGACAAATGTTCGGTGAGGGGGAGGTAGTGTAACGGTCATGACCTTTGACATATGAGGTAATTAGGTATTGACATGACTAGACCATATGAGGAGGAGCTTACATTAGCATATTAGGTAATCCCTGATTGGCTGGATGCCGACAAACTTTATATTTCCAGACAATTCAAATTGTTTTAAAAGAGTTCTATTACTTGTTAATAATTTGTTAATGCTGCTATTTTTCCTTTAACGTATTCCCCTGCAGTGATTGGTTCATATTTGTCCGATCCATCCAGGCACGTGATGACAGCATCATCATTTGGGTTTACGAAGAAAGCCATAGAGCGACGGGTAACTCTTCTGTGTTCCCCAATATCCGGTATCACCACACGGTGTTTCTCAGGAGGAAAATATGTTTAAAAATGTTGTCTCTGTGCAGTACTGATTTGCATCACATCGAGTCAACACAAGCCAATTAGAATGTTGGAGTCTCAGATGTTATTCCATTGGCTAAATGTTAGCCATCATCTGATTGGCTCAACACTAACCAATCAGAGTGCTTGATTGTTATCTTCGCCAAGAAGATAATGTTTTCTGTTACATGGGTCTGTATGTAGGTCAACAGCATATAAGTCGAGAAATTGTGAATGGATCTTTTTTTTTTACTTTTG
This sequence comes from Branchiostoma floridae, assembly GCF_000003815.2. Classification (NCBI taxonomy): domain Eukaryota; kingdom Metazoa; phylum Chordata; class Leptocardii; order Amphioxiformes; family Branchiostomatidae; genus Branchiostoma; species Branchiostoma floridae. The sequence continues at coordinate 9,261,499 of NC_049981.1, forward strand.
GTAGTTGTGCAGCGGTTGTGGAAAGGCATGTCTAGTTTGAAAACGGTATACCTGGCGTTTTCCTACGGTACAGCAGCGAGCTTGGTATTTTTTTCGGTTTGTTTTTGGGCAGCCTAAGTCAAAATGCAGCTGGGGGATTTTCACGATATTTGGTAGCCAGGTGTAGCGGTTTGAAGAGGATTGTCAAGAGCGAGAATGGTTTAGCTACTTTTAGCCTATGGTTCTGTAGCTGGCTTGATATGTAAGTGCGTTTGTTCGCATACAAGATAACTCAAGTTGTTCTTGATGGATGTTAATTATATTTGGTGGATAGGTAGGAGTCACTAAAAGGGAGGTCAAGTTCGATAATGGGCCTCCTGGCGGCGAGTTGCGGTACTGCAACGGAGGTTTAAAGTTGGACGTTAAGTTTTCTGCTGGCGCCAGGTTGATAATTGTTTAGTGGCGGATAAGCCTTAGTGTAGGGAGCAAGTCATGTAGGTTTGGGTCCTCTGGTGACTTGTTTAGAACTGCAGTGAACCTTTTTTTTCTAACTTTAGAGAAGGATAACTCCAGTGGGGATTGATGGATATTCATTGTTTTCGGCAGGCAGGAACTGTAGGCGATGATTAACATAATGTCATGTTTATTTATGCAAAGTGTTATTTATGGTCATTACTTAGATATTGGGTAGAATGTGTAATCTTCTATTCAAGCTATGAACTGACCTCTATTCAGGGACAGTATCTGACTTTCTTTCCGTTATAAGTTGGAAAGTAGGTCAGATAGACAATTTAGTCACGCAGGGACCATGGCACAGTTTTTCACACATCTATATTAGGGCTCATACCTATGAACAAAGCAACGATGTGAGGAAAGATACACGGGCAAGTATCAAAAGCTCGAGTTCCACGAACACATATCTTTAGCAAATAAACAAGGGTTATTTTGAGTGCCCGTTTTGACATTATAAATCCTTGATGTAATGATGGTCTTGTGCTATTGTAGATTTAAGTGGATCATAGAGTTCTCTAATCTATCATATACATGAGTGAGTGAGTGAGTGAGTGAGTGAGTGAGTGAGTGAGTGAGTGAGTGAGTGAGTGAGTGACTGACTGACTGACTGACTGACTGACTGACTGACTGTAAACAACAACATAACTCGAGAAGCCTTGGATGGATCCTGATGATATTTGGTAGGTGGGTATGTTTGGTTAGGGGTCAGGAAAATGACGCCAATGATTTATAAGGTCTGCAAAATAGGCATTCTTCATAATAAAAGTTTATTTGCAAGTTCATGCCCAGAGACTAATGCAAGTACATGGTAGAAACATGAGAAAGATACATGTAACAATGAACAGTGATAAGCATAATTGTAAAAAGATACCAGAATACTGTTGGCTATTTCTAAACAGGTTGGGTATGACTTCTTTTCTGGGAGCAGAGGTCAAACTAACCCTTGTTCATAATAACCCTTGTTTATTTGGCGAAGGTATGTGTTCGTGGAACTCCAGTTACATATGTAGTTACAGCCATTTTATCTGACTATGATAATCACACACGTTTTATGGATATTATGTTTAGAAAAAAGTCTAACAGAACAACCTATCAATTTCTACATGATGGCAAATACTTTAAAACTGTCCAAACAGAGATACTAGTTATAGTTAGATAGTTATATTGTCACAGGCGCTGTCAGGCATAAGAAAGAAATTACAATAATAAAATCAATCATAATAACAATAACAGAGAACTTGAAATGCACAGCAACAATCTATGAAAATAGTGGTGTCCGTGTTGATTTGATTATATAGATGACATCGTCTACTGGGAATCCATAAACTGGTGCGAGCGTGCGAATAAAAAAAAATAGCCAAAAAGGTGCATCCATTATGAAGTCCAAGTGGTCAGGAAGGTTGAATAAATGATTAAACACAAAGAGTATGGTATGCCGAACAATACATTCTTCATTTTTGTTCTTTCACTTTTGGATTGTCTTTGGCATTTCCGCTTTTCTTCATCAATTACATAATATTTTATTTACTACGTGTGCAGTTGCTTTGTATGATTTACAGTATGGTCAAATACTCTTTTTTTTAGAAACAGACACAAATTCATACGCGCGCGGATGTCATTCATAAAATCGAATGAACATGGCCTTAACTCGCACAACTGCAACGGGAAAAGTCCGTTTTTCATTCGTTTGTAGCAATAGCTTTCTACACATTACGGAACAGTACAGAAGTTCTAGTTGTAACCGTTATAACTTATTAATAAGTACTTGCAAGCACACACCAACAAAAATTGATATTTGCATTTACCAACTCTAAAAATCTTGAAAATACATCTGTTGATAACGACTCGCGTCAGTCAATCTTTTCTACGAAGTGGAATTATGAGAGTTACAATTTGTAGCAAAATGTGGAGTATTCTACATTAATTATCTTAGATACAAAGTGCAAGAAGATGCAAATGCTAATTAGGATAAGCATCATAGTTAGATACATGGACCACTATCCATACTAAAGATACTAACGTTCCATGATATTTAAGAAATCGTTTGACATTCAAGCTCTTATCTGATATTACCGCATCAAATACACATGAGCTTCTTTTTCCTTTTTATCCTTGCGATGATAGCAACATATGCATATTTCGGATTTTGAAAAGTTTAAAAAGTGCGTACTGCAATCATAAAAATACGGTGCTACCTTACAAAAGCGGAATGTAGTGTTGCTCTGATATTGTGTTTGGTTGCTCTGTGCACAATTTGCTGTTGCTTTTCTTCACTATCAAGCTAAATAGTGCTCTTTAGGGCGCCACAGTGACTCATTCTTATGGATGACATCCTCTGGAGGCTCCAAGACTAACGCGTGGGGGCGGAAAAAGAAAAATCCAGAAAAAATACTGCTAAACCACAGGACTTAACGTCCAACTCATTCTTTCCTAGGCTTGGTTTATCTTATGTTCACCCCTAGTAAGACTGAAAGAGACAATCGTCGCTATTTCAATAATATTGCTATTCTTATTGTAAGAGGGGAACAAGGACGCTTTGGTCCCATGCAGTTTGGTATCACTTGCTTAAGTACATGGTCATAGGAATGGCTGCTGCGATACTGATAACATACATGACAAGGCACATCCTGTCCAGGACTTTAGCCAGCAGAGTGTAGTCGGTCACTTCCTCGTCGTCAGTCACAGCTTTAATAAGTTCCCCCACCTCAGTCTTCATGGTCGTGGAGATGAGGTCGCGAAGGTCGGTAGCACCAACGGCCTCCAGACCTGACTCAGCACTCTCCATGCCACTGCCGAGTCTTTCTCCACCAACTGCCACAACGTCATCAGTTGGTAAGGCGTTGTTGGTTAGCTCTATCTCATTGCGGATGGTAAGCCCATTCTCAACATCACTTGCATGCCTCTTCTCGGTGAGGTCTCCCAACAGCAGTACCCTAGCAAAAGGAAAGAAGATAGCGTGAATGCCTTTTAACTTTATGGTGATATAGCTAGATAAGTGGGCGGAATGATGCTCAGACCATGACTACCGTGTACATTGAAGTTCGTAGAAGAAGTACTGAGTAAATATTGTTACCAATAGGGTTTGTCCGGGTTTTCCAAGGCAAAACTATCGATATCTTCCTAAACTCATTACATACTTGCTCTTTGTATTTGGACTTTAAAGACGCATGGACTTCTTAATTAAACTACTGATTATTAAGGTGTCAAAGAAACATTGCATTGTTGATTGTGTCACTGTTACCTAGAGTGTAAGACTGTGTTTCGTGTTTGACCATCAGAAAAATATGCACTAGGTATATAGTGGACTCAAAATGAAACTTGTAGTATGTACTTTGACATGTATCGGAGAAACAGAGTCCTCGACAACGGAGACAGGCTGCCCTTCCGGCCATGGACTATGATGATGCCGACAGTGAAGAAGAGGAAGATTCCCATCAACCCCATGCACACGATGATCAGCGTAGCTGTAATACCATTCATTGATCATGATAAAAAAGAGTTAGTTTGAAATCAAATGCTAATTTGCTTTCAAATCATTTTTAAAAAAGACGATTTAGACATACATCTATTTTTACTTACCAAAAAATGGCAGAGCCCCTTTGACGGGGAGAACCTCCGTAACAAACACCAGAGACACGACCATGGAGAGAAGAATAGTCACTCCGAACGAGATCCGGTCTCCCTTGTCTATAGGCATGATGAAGGTGATGGTCATCAGCACAATCAGGATGATGCAGGGTCCAACAGTAGTGGCGATGTGGAACAGTGGGATCCGTGAGAGGTGTACATCGAAGCAAGCTTCCCTGTTGGTCTTTGCGAACATCTTGTCCTTTCGATTCCATTCGCCCTCGATTCTTTCGGTAGAAAATGTGTCACAGGGGCTGTTACTTTCATCTTCTAAAGAGTTGGCCTCCTGACATTCTGTGTTAAACATACGGTTCATGTAGGTTATATGTAGATAGTTTGAAAACGCTCCCATAAAGGAATTTCCGAGTTGGTTATGCTTATGTTTTCTTATTTTACATATACGTAGATATTCTTCGGTCATTTAATAAAGACTATCACGTAATACTTTTTACCCAACTTGCATTTTATATCGCACATCTTCGTCTAAGATACCTACATAGTGAAAGCTAATTGTAATTGTTCTTTTCTTGATTTCTTTCAAAGATTTTCGCAAACACGCTCAGCACTTTTTCTATGATGAGTGGTTTATGTGACGTTAACAGGGTTGTAGTTTTGTTTTCGTCAGTAAACGCTGGGAAGTTCTGTGGGGCTTGCAGGCCTTTCTATGAATAGTTACTAATACTATTATAATCCTGTTCAGAAGTAAGAGTTCAGCACACCAGATATCCCCTTTTCCACGTTTTATTCACGTCCTAGCCTCACAGCAGTTCCTGACAGACTCCCCTGTCCAGCTGTCTCACCTATCTGACCCGTCTTGGGCCCTACCATCTAACAAACAAGAAGGGGGGTTTGGACTCACACACAACACCTCCCCCAAGAACATAACACTACAGGGTTATTTCTAACAACAGGTTGAGGTCTAACATGAATGAAAATAGTCAGTACTGGTAACGAGTCTACATCAACTACCTTGCTAACAAATTGATCGCACTAGCTATACATTGACTTGTAAAGATTAGACTCAAAAGCTATTCTCCTCTACTTATGTTCTCTATTGAATATGTTTTGTCTATCATCTCGTCTGGCCGTTATATAATCACCTCTATATTTCTCTAACCTGTGCCCACCCCGACAGGAGCTATGAC
>NC_049981.1:9279827-9294857 GCF_000003815.2 Branchiostoma floridae
CGGAAGACCGGGTCTTCCCTCATCAGCTTCTCTAGCCTCTCCTCTATGGTACTCGTGGTATTGTTCATATCTGCATTCGGAGGACAGCCTCCCTTGCGCCTCGCGGGAATCACGTACCGCGGGATCTCCGACTTCGCCTCCCCGGTACACCTCTTGTCCTCCCCCAACTCTCTGCTACTCTGCTGAGCTGATACAGGACACTGTTCACCTCCGGCAGCTCTCCCGGCCCTGTCTCCTTGCCTACTGGCCTGGGCTGTCATCTTAAGTGCTACTCCGTAGTCATTACCCAGCAGCACCGGATATGGTGTATCCATTACACCAACTCTCATCATCCGGACATCTCCGCCCATCTGCAGCTTGACTCTCGCCGTGGGGATTGTATCGACTTTACCATTAGCTAACCTCACTCTGACGGTGTTTTCCTGGTAAAGCTCCCATGGTACAAGCCTGCGATTGACAAGTTTAGTTTAGTTTAGTTTAGTTTAGTTTAGTTTAGTTTAGTTTAGTTTATTACACAAACGTCATGGAGCACCCTGTATCCCGGTACATTTTTACCTGGTGACCATTCACCCACCCGCTGTTGCTGTACCTGCTGCAACTGTCCTTGCCCGAAGTCTCGTCAGTATGTTGAGCGAACATGCCTGTCTCTGGGGAGGTCTGTAGGTTTGGGCAATCCGCTCTCACATGCCCTATTTCCTTGCAGTGGTAACACTCGCCCTGGAAACCATCCGAACTCGTACCATAGCCTCGTGCTGGTTTAGGCTGATACGCTTTCGTCTTGCTGAAATTAGACTGGGAGTTGGAGGTCCTACCCACCGACCTGGGAGGGTTGCGCGAGCCGGCGCCTTCCGATAGACCGCGACCATGTGCTAACAGGTACTGTTCGCTCATCTTGCCCAACTCCTTCAGGGACGCTGGCTTCCTCTCCCTGACGTAAATTGCAAGCTCCATGGGGCATAGGTCTAAGAACTGTTCCTGGACGATCAGGTCACGGATTCCGTCGTATGTCTTGGGGACGTCTGACAGCTCGATCCACCTGTCGAGGTAGTGGCTCAGACGTACGATATACTGATCAGGCGCTTCCCCTCCCTGACTCCCTGAGGAAGCTCCGACCTGAACATCTTCCGGAATCCATCCTCAGTAAGCTCATACCTCTTTAAGATGGCCTCCTTCACCTTCTTGTAGTCTTTCGCCTCCTCGTCACTCAGCCTACCATAGACGTCCAGAGCGTTTCCCGACAGCAAGGCGCTGAGCGAGGACGCCCACGTGTTCTCTGCCCACTGGTGAGCGCGAGCGAAACGCTCGAATCTCAAGAGATAAGCATCTACCCTCTCTCCCTCCACGAAGCTGGGAAGCCTCGGCGCTTTTGCCTTGACTGTATCACCCGCGCCTTCCTTCGCCTCGTTGGCATGGTAGTCGTATTGCGCCTGTTTCAACTTCAAGGTTTCCATCTCCAGCTCATGCCTTCTCTGAGCCTCCTCAGCCTCTTTCTTTGCTTCTCTCTCTCTTGCCCTTTCATCCCTCTCATGGGCTTGCTGCTCTTCCACAAATTTGAGAATTGCCGGCCCCTCCAGGCCCATCTCCTTGGCCTGTGCTATTAGCTTGTCCATGGCTGACACTGGTAGAGAGCTGGCCGAAACGTATTATCCCTAATACAGCTCAATGCAGAGGCCCTGGCCTTACTTTAACAGAGTCTAGGTGGAACTTCTGGCTCCTACCCCTAAGACTATACTGAACTGTCCCTACCGAGCAAAACAGAACTATCGTTATAACAGATGATGGTAATCACGCACAAGATGAACACAGCAAGCACGGCTTATATATGTAACAACAAAGAACCGTACCGTTATGCTACAATTTCTGGCCCAGCACAATGTATTCTACCGTATACCATTGCCTAAACCAGGTTGGGATACCATCTAATAACCACCCCTTATACTAGCTGAACGGTCCCCAACAGAACAGTGATATCTAAACCAGATGTAGTGAGATACTGTCTCCTGTCAGTGAGGTACAAAAACACACAGGATACAGGAATTTGGGTCAAAGGGAATTATCAAAACAAACTGTGTACAGATAGAGACTCCATCCTAGACGATCCTGAGTTCAATCTTACATAAGTATGCCAAACTAGAAATAATGACAAAAACCACCAACTGTTCGCAGCTCTTGTAGTTCTCCCTTTCTCTCACAGTTCTACATGTAAGTAACTGTTCAAGTTCAGTTTATACAGATCAGGGCCGGCCGTCCTCTTGCCTGGAACCCCCGTGCTTGGAACCCGACTCCTCTTGGTCTCGTACGCTGAACGCTGCCTCCCGCAGACAGCCGCTAGAAAGGTTCCACTGGAAAGTTCTCCGGACTCAGTCTCTCTGCCTCTACACCACGGTCGATCCCCAAATCTCTACCTCTATCTTCTGAGATTTTGATCCCACCGTCTCCAGGGCCACCTGAGTCCTTCCGAATTCTTCCTGTCCTGCTTCTGTTGGCCACGACAACCGGAGACTGTCCACGTGCGAAACAGATCCGCAGATCCAACCTTGCACCCAAGCTCTGCACCAAAGCAAACGCAAGGTCCTGCTCCAATCTTCCAGTTTCCACGCTCAGCTCCAAATCCTCCCTGGTGCTCCGCTGAATCAAGCCGACATACGCCAAATGATAGAAGGTTCGTTCAGAAGTAAGAGTTCAGCACGGTGACCGCCCTATGTTCCGAAATCCCTATGTTCCGAAATCCCTATGTTCCGAAATCCCTATATTCCGAAATCCCTATGTTCCGAAATCTCTATGGAAGTGTTCCAACACACTAGCGTACCGACTATCGTTGTACAGCGACCATTGGGAGTCGACCAAAGCTACATAAGTCCAGGCTGCGGACACACTGTCAGCAAAATAGGAAGTTGCGGCCTATATATTATATCACGTTACCATCTTTAGATATTCTCCTTTATGGGTTATTTGGGATGTCTTGAAATCTGCTAAAACTATGATAATAACAGAGGACTAACGTTACCGCCATTGCAGATTTTAGCCGCAAACTTTTCTTTACAAATAGGCAATTCTAAACGCGCATCATCGGCAAACATTTAAATGTATCATTTTTGTAACGCACCTAACCTCGTACCAGTTTGATAGCATCATAATTTCAACAAAATTCTTGACGAGGAAATAAAAAGATACACTCATGCATGAAAATGACATACGATATTTGCATAATTGCATGTATACTAAAAAATTATTTTTAGATTATACGCGATTATCTCGTTTACCCACAAATCAATCAAAAACGAGACCAGGTAAATGGTTTACGTTAAATGCGGTTAGCAAATGATACATAAAGAAAAGTTTCAGCATAAATTTGCGATTGAGTTTGGAGTCTTTGGACTCTGTTTCAGGTGCTAGAAAAAGGTTGAACTTTTATAAGTATTCTAGTTTATTTCTATAAATAAAAATGAATTAGAATTCGAATTTCAGGTGTTTTCAGCTCAGTGTGACCCATGCGACCGTCGGAATCGGGTCGGCGTTCAGGCCGGTTATCATCGGGAAACTGTATGGCTTCGTGGGTATTGGCTATCGACTTGTACACTCCATCCATAACGTCCTTGATCCATGTTACATGTACATGATTATAGCTGTGTGTCACAACACTCACATACAATTTCGGAACATAGAGATTTCGGAACAAAGGGATTTCGGAATTTAGGGATTTCGGAACATAGGGCTTGAACCAGCATCCAATCCGGGTGATTTGAAGTGAATCACCGACAGAAGGATTTGCACCAACGCACACCGCACCATCGCACGTGTGGGGGTTCTTTAACGTGCATGGGGTCTGGCTCTCCCCATACACGGGGCCTCCATTTAACGTCCTATCCGAGGGACGGCCCTAGCCGAAGCTAGGTACTCATTTTCACCTAAGTAAAGAGGAAGTGAGGAAGAAAGCCGTGTAAAGTGCCTTTCCCAAGGGCACAAGATCGATAACACGGCAGCCGGATTCGAACCCGCAACCTCTCGGTTCCGAGGCGAACACACTACCACTGTGCTACGCGGTCCCAGGAATCTTCTGCTCAGTAATCCAGTAGTTTGCAGAATCTGAAGCAAACAAGTACTGGCTACAAAACAAGTACTCAAATGCAATTCCACATTTAGTTGATCACAACCTGTTCTTTCAGAATTCTGCCAATGACAAGAAATTGCCACAAAAAGGCCTTACGAATTATTTGCTCCATAGCAGAAAAGCAGATGTGGCAGTCCATGGTGTCCGCAGGAAAGAAGAAGGGGTCAGCATCGCATATGGTGGTGGTCAGGATCTCTGCACTCCACACTACCAGACCATCGCTGCTGACCCGAACAGGTACGTCCTTTTGTAGGCCTCGATGGGTGACATCAGCACTGGGAAGTAAATTAATTCATGAGCTTCTACTTCCCATTTATTTCCATTTAAAAATGCATACTTTTTATGGGCGCGTTCCATATGGAACTACAAAAAAGTATATTGATATTATTCATTCTATTTTGGACACATTTAAAAAATGGCAACAACATCTATACACCATGTCTCTTTTTATGGTTATCACAAACCGCAGTTAAGTCTCGCGTCGCAAGAGGCACTGTCTCGCTGCTAGCATACAAAACCCAGCACTACTCTACCCCAGCGTGGGGATGCCGAAAAACTCATTTCCAGTTATAAAAAAGCTAGCTTGATTAAACCTCGCTTATAGCAGCCCGCCCAACATCCACCGTTCTCTGCGGGGAGGGGCCAGTTACAGCCCTGGACAGCAGCGTTTGTGTTACAGACTACAAACTTGAGAGTTGGCTTAAGCCCCGGTCACAAAGCGCGTACGATTCCTTGCGATGGACTATTCCGCATATCGTACGATGAGCGCAGTACATCGCAACAAAATCGTAAGCATCGCAAGCCATCGTAACGCATCGGATGGTGTTCAAAATTTTTCCAGCGTCGCACGATGTTTCACTTGTGTCTCTTCTGTATAGCCGTCTGACCGCTTTTGTGCTTCTTTAACCAACAAACATCATGGTGGACGTAGCTGTTAAATACCTTCCTATAATATCTTTAACTGTAAAAATAAATTAAAAAAGACCATGACAACAATATTACAAGCAAAAGTTCAAATCAAGCGTGAGTACTGGTATGGTTATCTCGGCCTGCTTGCCGGCTCTACGTGTCAGGCTCTTTCGAAGATCGTATCATGATATGCTATCAACAAAAAGATGCCATCATACAAAAATCAAATGATAAGCATTATATCATATATATTTCCGACTCATAGAGCCTGCCTTTATGTTCGAGTTGTCCCCATGGTTATTACGATTATGGTAAACTGACCCAAGAGTGCCAAGACCGACGAGAGCTAAGATTTGATCTAATTATAAACTCACGTGCATGAAGCGATCAAACTAGTGTCTGCATCACCTGTGCGTGACGCGCTGTTCTCTGGTTGCGACTGTGGCAGTTGCGACTGATATATTTCCCCTTTTCGTCAATATCGACAATATCAGGTAAAACTGAAACCATCACAACATACTAAAAAATCATAAATCTATAACCTCATCAGTAGACAAAAATTGCCGTAATGAACTCTGCTATGGGGGCAAATAAAACCTTACGACGATAGCGAAATTTTGAACATGTTCAAAATCCATTTCAGCTCTATTTTTCGCCATACGACGCTCCCCGATTTACTATGATTCACTGCGATTGACACAGGCACGCTCTTATGACCTCATCGTACGATCCACTACGCGCTTTGTGACCACGGCTTTATATACTTAAACCATTGCTTCCGATTTTCTTCCGACGTACGTCGCACTGCGATTATCCTGCGCATCGGAAGGAATCGCAAGGAATCGTACGCGCTTTGTGACCGGGGCTTTAGCTAAAACTGTATTTCTCACCACTATAGATAAACTGCCCGCGAAAGTAAGGCCCCGGTCACAAGAATCGTACGATTGACTGCGATGGAGGTTTTATGCGCGGTATAAGCCAGTACGTCGTAAGTCGGGCAAGAATCGGAAGCAATGATTTAAATATATAAAACCGTGGTCACAAGGATCGTAGCGCATCGTACGATGAGGTCATAAGAGCGTATCTGCGTCAATCGCAGGTAAATCATAGTAAATCGGGGAGCATCCTATGACGAAAATAGAGCTGAAATGGATTTTGAATATGTTCAAAGTTTCTCCATCGTCGTACGATTTTTTATTGCCCCCATAGCAGACTTCATTATGGCCATTTTTGTTGTACTGATGATGTTAAAGATTCTTAAATTTTTAGCATGCGGTCATGGTTTCAGTTTTCCCTGATATTGTCGATGTTGTCGAAAAAGGAAATCTATCAGTCACAATTGTTCACAATAGAACTAGAGAACAACGCGCCCGTAGAAGAGCCTGCCTTCAAGGTAATATTTTCCACGTGGCAGATTCAGTATCACGCACAGGTGATGCATACATTAGTTTGATGGCTACATGCACGTGAGTTCATAATTAGATCAGATCTCATCTCTCGCCGTTCTCGGTCAGTTTACCATAATCGTAACCATGGGGACAACTCGAACAGAAAGGCAGGTTTATGATATAATGCTTATGATATGATTTTTGTCTGATGGCATTTTTCTTGATAGCATATCATCACAAAAAAGCAAAACATGATTTTCGAAAAAGCCTGACTCGTAGGGCCGGTACGAAGGCCGAGATAACCATGCTAGTACTTGTGCTTGATTTGAACCTTTGTTTGTAAGACTCGTGCTATTATGGTTTCTTTTTATTTGTTTTTTTTACAGTGAAAGTCATTATAGAAAGGTATTCAACAGCTAGGTCCACATTTGGTTGTTAAAGAAGCACAAAAACGGTCAGGCGGCTATTCAGAAGAGATACAAGTGAAAAATCGTACGACGCTTGGAAAATTTTGAACATCATCCGATGCTCTGCGATGGCTGATTTTGCTTACGATTTAGCTGCGATTTCCTGCAATCATCGTGCGATATGCGGAATATGCCATCGCAATGACGTCGTACGATTCTTGTGACCGGGGCTTAAGTAAGTTGTGAAGTAAACTTTAATCCAACCATTGTCTTTCTGGGCCGGCAATCTTCTAAAGTATACGCTCGTAATACACGAATGAGACCATAAAAAAATATAAGGTCATGTTGATTTGGTTATAAAGGACTACTTCGGGAAACCCAAAACTGATGCGAGCGCGAGATAAAGTTGCCTTCATTATGAAATTTAAGTGGTTAGGAAGGTTGAAAAATGATTCAACACACAGGGAACGGTATACGTATACTGGACAATAGATTCTTCATTTTTGTTCTTCTATATCTTCTTCTTTGACCTTGGCGCCCTATAACGTTGATGTACGTTTTTCTTTTATATATTTTCCGGCATGTATTTTTTCATTTTGCAGCTGCTTTGTACGATCTACATTATGATTGAAAGCCTTTTTTCTTCACAGACTGGCCGAAAATTGACGCGCACGCGGATGTCATCTTTATAATAAAATCGTGGCCTGATGTGCATTTTGTTATATAATGGACTGGCCTCTAGCAGGTCTGTTACGAATGACTTGCAAGATTAATACTGTTACTGCAACTGTAGAAATTTTTTAACATACTTCTGATGAAGCAAATCAATTCTTTTGAACCAGCCATGCCTATAAGATTTACTAGTACGTACTTCCTCTTTAGGGTGAATGATGGTGTCCAAATTCTGCTGCCCAGAACGCGGAAAGTCTTGATGCCACCAAAGTACTTTGGGTTCCATTTCAACCGACCGTCCTGCCATTTCTAGAGGAAATATCATTTAGTTGTGCAAACAACAATAAAATAGAAACACTTGCAAATTTTGAAAGTGCAAAATTATGTAACTAGAATGTGTCCACAACACATGATGTCAAACTGTATCAACTCACGAAATCGACGACTACAGATGCGACCAGCTGTTCCTTCTTCTCATCCTGAAAGAACATTTACAGCATGTGGTAAGATACAATTTTGCCACCACAAGGTGCCACCGCATCTGTTAATTGCAAAACAGGAATCTATCACGTGTATACAGTTACTAGTACTTACCAAGTCGATGATCTGCTCTACAGATCCATTGAAAAAGATGGTAATGTTCTCGGGCGCTAAACCGGCATTTTGGGTGTCTAGCACCTCTTCTTGTAGCCTTTGCTTATGATCGACTATTAAAGAAGGGGTAAAGTGTATGCTCATTATTTTGATAATGGCAAGTATCATTGACAGCCTAACGACAACATGTCAACTATTACGTTTGCAAAGAGGGTTATGTTTTCGGGGCTGTGTGTGTGTGTGTGTGTGTGTGTGTGTGTGTGTGTGTGTGTGTGTGTGTGTGTGTGTGTGTGTGTGTATGTGTGTGCGTGTGCTTGCGAACTCGATAAGTCGTGGGAAGTCGTGGGATGATATTTTCAAGTCTTTACAATATGGTAGGGTTTGGGGCACCTTAGCGTTTTTTCATGGTACTGCAGCGGAACAGGGTTTTGACTTTATGTGGTACATGTAGATTTATCTTTTACTTGGTAAGCAGTGTCATAACTTTGGAGCAACTAGCCGTTTTTCTTAACTGCAACTGCTCAACTGCTTTTTGTTGCAGACTTTGAAAGGAAATAACGCAGGAAGCTTGAGGGTTTGATGGTTGGTCATGACTTTTGGCATGTAAATAGAGACGATAGACATTGTTAAATGCTAATGATGCAGGAATTTATAAAAACTATACAAATGTGCACAATAAATGACCAAATACTGCAATTCCATAGTGATAAATAAGTTAAACTTGGATTTCATAATTGCGGAATCAGAAAGTTTAGCAAATCACAGCCTCATTAACATTTTTTTAATGGAAAACTGCAATTGCCTTCTTTGCCCTAAAGTTATTACTTTGAACAGATATATTATTTCGATAGCTTACATAACTAACATAAATGGTGACTTAATTTGCATAATCAATGAGAAACATTTATAATATGTCAGTCGTAAAGGTCTAACATCATTCGGCGAACGTTATTGCTTGTTCAGAACTGTTTTTAAAGACTGTTTGAAACTCACCTGAACAACTGGGCTTGTCATATTGCCAAACGCCTCCTTTGGTGCACCTCACCTCCTTGTTGTAACCTGTGGTCAGGGTGTACCCCTCGTTGCAAGTGAAAGTGACCCTTTCTCCTACGTAGTAGAACCTCTTCTTAGGGCTTCTCTTGCCGTAGTTTGGAGGACCTCTGTCCCAACATACGTCCTCATCTGTACGTGTGTGATGAGCACATGGCTTGGTAGGTGAGTGGATGTACCATTGATAATTTTGGTACAGATCTACTTAAACTACTATAGCAAATTAATAACATAAAGGGGTTATATATACATATGTCACAGGGGAGATTGGAATCCGGGGGAATTCAGAATTCCCCTAGGAGAGATTTGAATTCCCATCTCCACTAGGGAAATTGGAATTCCAATCTCCCCTAGGCGATTCTGGAATTCTCCTAGGAGACATTGGAATTCCAATTATCCCTAGTGGAGATTGGAATTCTACCAGGACAATCTTCGATTCTACAGCTACCAGGAGAAATCCAGATTAGATGAAATTGTTTCGGAACGTAGACTGAATGATTTCACAACTTCTAATCATAGGAGGTAAGGTTACGTACATTACAAACTATTCCAGGTGAATCACTTCATATTTTAGACAGTACATTTTGGCATGCCACTTGCTACATTGAAACTACATTTTATGTTGTCCATTTCTGCAAATTTGGAACTGACTTTGGAGAGGAAAATTAGCTCTTGCATGTATGTATGGAGTCACTAACCTGTAATGGTCGTATGCAAATATACATGTAGATACATATTTCGCACATACAATAGTAATAGTACATGACTAATATTTTCAAGCATAACATGGCGAAAAGTTCATTAACCCCATCATTCGTCTCCCTCGTAATTTCAAAACGGCTTACGATCACCAGATTTATAGGGGATTATGCACTCGTATGGTTTTATCTTTTCTGCAGTTTTGGCATCGTTAGGGACTTCCGTTAAAGGCATTTAATAAAACGTTGACTTGTAAGGTTGTCTTCTTGATATTCAAGTCTGCGAACTCTTCTGTTGCCAATGACGACGAAAATATGACGTCAGAAAATGACGTCATATGTCGGCCATCTTGGATCGGCAATCTTGAATTTTCTAAAATATTTTTTTTCTCTTTATAACCCCCAAACCCAGTAGAAGTGGACTAAAACGTTCATATTAATGTGTTTTGTAAAGACATAAAAGATGTTTGACAGAATTTGAGTGAAAATAAATTGATATTACCGTCGCTAAAGACATGGCCCACCGCTCCTGGATTTTCCCAAAAGACGCCCCAATGCAACGTCATCAAGTTAACATAGATTATGAATACTTTATCATAAATATAACATGAAATTACATAGGATGCCAATGATAAAGGAAAAGTTTTCTCTAGCAAGAAAACCTTGAAACTTCATTATTTAAACCGAAATGAGTATACTTGCTAAGATATGCCTGTCAAAAATCCGTTGCCATGGCAACACTAAAAATAACAAACTCACCGTTTTACCGTAGAATTGTTACCAAAAATAGTCTAGGAGAAGTCATTAAATTTGGTAGCCCTAGCACATCTAATCTTAGCCAAAAAGCACATGTGGTAATTTTCAGATACGGTAAATGATCGACCAAATCAAAACAAGAAATTGAACTCACAGAATAATAAGAATCGTTCTATACTAAATTATTATCTTTGAGATTAAAAGTGTGTATTTTTTTGACTGCTCACTGCATGTAATGACGCCACATTCCTCTTGGCTACCGTCTTCGAGTAAACAGAATGGCCGCTCGAGACCGGTAGGGTTGCGGCAGTAGTTGTTATCCAGGTTAGCCCAGTGGTACTCTGCCATGTAGTTATCAGTTGACCACTCCACACAATCTGCCCCAGATGCAGTCTTATGCCAATGTCCACGATAGTTTATTCCATTGCCATGGTAGCAAACTAAGGGTGACAATGAATCATAGATTAAGTGCTGATCATATAAACCCCTAAATATATTGCGGCAATAGAATGTAACCAGAAAACCAGGCACGAATTCCAGAAAAGTAATTTGTTACTGGAAAGGCATCATTTTCGAGAAAATGCAGATTGTTTTCCGTGTACCTTTTGTCAAGCTACTCGCACACAATACCACACCATTAAGCCACATGACATCTACTTGGTTTTTGGGCCAGGTCAAAAGCATAATTTTATTATACCATTAGGCTCGCCATATGGTATTGTGTGCGAGTATAAAAAGAAAATTACCGACCAACTTTTGCTTTCGCAAGCCTGTAATTGTTTTGATGATTTATACAATTAATGCACTGATGTAGGTCTAAGCTCTGATTGGTTTGTGACAGAAGAAGAAGAAATATAAAGAACACACTAGCAAAAACAATATGTTTTCGCATTGTGGAAACATAAAAAATCATTTTCTGTTGGTCGAAATGTATAAGGAAATGAACAATTGTATAATTCAAACGAAATAGCCATCTTAAATGAGATTCCAGTGATAGTAATTCTTTTTACTTTCGTCTTCCCTCTTAGCTGGTTCAGGGTTCCAACAACCGTGTTGTGATGATGGAAACAATACACACGGAGGAAACAAGTCCTTCATCCGGTCATCAAGCATGTTGAGCACTTCCTCGCACCACGTACGGCACGGTACAAGTTGTGAACCCCTAGGAAAAATAAGTAGGTTTACTTCGAGATGATGAAAGTGAAACAGTTAAATATAATCAGACAGATGTTGCACGTTGATATCATTGGTGTTAGAAAGATATATAAACTTTAAGATATATAAATTTCAGAAACCATTAACCAAAAGTTTCGTTAAACGCAAAGTTCTTTTCCACTCACGTGCAAAGTTTGTCGTTTGCATCTGGAGTCGGAGAGCAGTGAGTGTTCTCCACAGAGACATTGCATTGTGGGAAAATGACAGTTGCTACGAATTCTCTTAACTCTGGATGATAGTTTTTTAGGATGCCGTTAGAACTTTTGAGCAGTTCCACGACAGAAATCGAAGAATTGAACACCTCCTCAAACGTTTCCTGCCCAAGCTGGTTTGGTAACATGGTAGCTCTATTGCTGAGTTGAAAGCCATCAGGAATCGTCAGGCATACTGAAAATTAGAACAAATCATTGCGACATGTTTAATACGACAAACAAATTGGTTGAACTAGTCACGATTTGATTTTGATGACATGCCAATGAGTAGACCAGTACTTTTGTACTCTGATTCTCTAGCATCTTGCTCTATATCTTTCCTGCTGTATGGACGAATCAATTAGAATAAGAACTGCAAGAGAGGTGTTTGAAGATCGCATTAAAGACGAAAACCCCAAGTTGCAAAACCCATGTTAAATTAAAATTATGGGATTTTCATATTTGTGACATATGTCACTTGGGTTGAGGGTATAAGACACATGTCACAAATATGGAAATCCCATAATTTCCTCTAAAGCGCCAAGAAAGTTTATTTAGTAGATGTGTAGATAAGGTCCTCTGCTGCATAAATCACCTACATCACATTTGTTGGCAATCTTCTCCAAATCAAATTACAATGTCCACAAGTAAAACTATGAAAGCGCTCTCCTGGCATAGAAGGCGTTTGTAGACCTTATATGCAAGTTTGATCTTACATGTAAACACTGGGAGTTAAAAAGAACATTTTACAAAATGTACAGAAACTCTGAAAATAAACTTTGAATAACATGATAACACCGGCATGGCGTAAATAATATAGACTTGAGCAAATTTCCTGTATTCCCAATGTGATTTATCTATATGGAAAATAACACTAAGCAACTATAAGTTACATGTACACGAATTTAGATGTACTGTACTAACCACAATCTTTCTCGTCACTTCCGTCCGAACAGTCCGTCTGCCCGTCACAACGCCGCCATGATAAGATACTCTTGGATCCGTCACCGCAACTGAAGAACCCGACCCTAGCACTTCGGTCTTTTCAAGCAGATTATGGCCAATTATTTATAACATAACTTTACATAAACATGACAAATCAAAGACACATCAATACCATCAAACAGATACAACTAGACAGACAACATTTGCGAGCAAATGCAGCATATTTCACCCATTTTCCACTTCATGAAAAATTGATCTGTTCCAAAATTTCGCTTAACTAAAAGGCAACCCCAATGCGAGAATGCAGAGCGTGTAGAAATGGACCCTTCCAGTCTCAGATTCTATACGTCAGAATTAAGCAGTACAATCAAAGTACTTCTGCTCAAAAATGGTAATCATCCAACTGATACCTCCATGAAATGTCTAGAGATTTTGTGATTTCATACAAATTGCTCACACATTTACCTAATTTATGCATGGTGATGTTTATCATTAAGTAACGCACACATGTCAAAAGTATAAAATTCCCATCATGTTACTTTCCGTTTGCCTATTTAGTATCTGTTTATTTTTGACCTATCATAAATTACACGTGTTATATTTACTGAAGTCCAGTTATAGAAAACAATGGAATGATACAATTTCCTTATTAATTTTGCAAATTAGGTCCTCATTTACATAACATGTATATCATTATGAACATCTTTGCCTAATAAGCTTGGAAATCCATCGTACCTCTCTTTAGTTATCTTTTTTGGAATGTCTGGACAAAAACGCCCCTGCAGTTCCATTTTTCCTTTTTAAATTTACTCTTCGTTGAGTTTTTCAGTGTTTGGGAAGTTTTATTGCAAAAATATTATTATAACGCTGGACGTGACAGCGATCTCGCACACCACAACCCCGCCCCACCCCCACCAGCACCCCCATCTCGCCCTTCCCGGGGCGAAATCACTAGTGATCTCGCCCCGCTACCTCGCCCCCTTTAGCGATTGGCCCCCTTAAAAAAACGGGTTTTCATGACATTTTAGTTGATTAGTACAAACCACAAACTGCAGTTTCAGAATGATATAAGTACACTAGTTTGATACATAACCCTAACCATAGTATTAACAATAACTTGATTAAATGATATGGTATGGATATAGTTTAGACTTATAGTTAGGACTTGTTTCGGACTGGAAGGGTTTGTTTGTTTGTTTGTTTAATTTGAAACACCTGGGTAGCCTATTCAGTGCTAACACACTGGTTTTCGATAGGGCCCAGTTTCACATATACATACATGGAAATAAAAAACAACTTACAGAGAGAAAAGTAGACATACACGTCGGAACATATAGGTTCAACTGAAACATGAAAGACAGATAACTCAAAATCATAATCCGAACCAAGGTCAACAGTTTAGGAGGTCAGAGGTCACTACTCAGTACTGAGACTATGTTAGGTCTTTCAAAGCTGACTTAAATGAATTCAGGCTTGGAACTTGCTTAATGTAGGCTGGTAGTGAATTAAAGTGTTTAGCACCTCTGTAGGCAAAAGTACGCTGTCCTGTTGTGGTCTTGAAAAAGGGTTTGTATAGGAGTGATGTCTGTCTGGTTTGGTAATTGTGTAAGTTGTGGTTGTGAGAGAAAGTGGATGATAGGTATGTTGGTGCTAGCCCATTGGTACACTTGTAAACCATAATGCACACATGATCCCGCCTTCTCCCTGCGAGGTACTGCCAGCTGGGTCTCTTGTATTCCCTTTTTGCATCTACTTGAGTCCCGACATACTTTTCATTGTATTAATCTGTCCTCAAGCAACATTAAGCTCCCAATCAGAAGTATTTATAGTTGACTACAATAAAATTATAAAGAGCCTGTATCAGTTATAATGCACATTCTGTTATATGTACCTTCCCCTCCAATATGACTGGATCTTTTGAGTATTTAGGAACTTTTTTGTTTACCTGTGTGTTTCTAAAGTCTGGTACTTTACCAGTGTTTTTGTAGCATTTATTAACAGGTAAGTTAACTTGCGTGTAGATAGTGTTCATAATGAGAAACATGTTTCCTGCAGAATAAAGACAATACTGTGTGACAAATGAAAACATATATC
>NC_049981.1:9294957-9317956 GCF_000003815.2 Branchiostoma floridae
ATGGTGTTGATTTATACATTCTCGATAGCAAATTTTTTAGAGGGGCAAGATTGCTACCGATTTCCGGGGGGGGGGGCGAAATCACTACAGGGGGCCAGATCTCTAGAGGGGGGGCGAAAACACAAGCAATTTCGCCCCCCGAGGGGGGGGGGGGGAGATCGCTGGGGTCGAGATCGCTGTGACACCGGCAAACTATCATTCCAACTGTCGCAATTGCGTGAGCTGTTCTTTTCAAACCCGACCGGGAAGTTTTTGGAAAAATATATGTTTATTCTTTGAGTACATATCAAAGAACACATATACTGTGCCAACTTTTAGGTCATTTTGTCGTAATAGGTAGATATACATTTTTGACCTAAAATCGCCAAATAAACTCAATAAGATCATTTTTCATCTTACACGCAGTTAGAAATGAAAAAAAAAGCAAAACAAACGTCAAAGGGTATTAGCTTACTCTACCCTTGTGCCACATTTCTAGTCATATGGCCCCAGAAATGACCTGTCTTTGAATCGATTTGAAGATTTTACGGTTACTGTCGCATTTGTCTCGTCACGAACATGCAAATGAGCAAACGCCCAATTTCACGACCACATAATCAGAATGTGACCTTACGATGCAACGCTGCACGTGGGCTATCCAATCGTGACGAGACAAATGCGACAGTAACCGATTTTACAGGGGAGGAGGGAGAAGAAGAAGAAACATCAGGAACTTAAAAAGGCCGACATTTTTTCGTTAGCAAATACAGCATATTTCACATCATTATCGTACAAAAATGGACTGTGCCTTTTGCAGAAATAGACCATCCAAATTAATTACATGTAACATCAACTTTAGTAATTCATTATGTAACGGCAATTTTTATTTTGAATACGTACCTATTTGGCAAATGAAATATTTCTGGCGGTAGCAAAAGTCATCGTCCCACTTGTAGTTGTATGCGGACCACATTTGCACACAGTTTTGTCCATTGTTATCATTTGGTTCGTACGGTGCCCAGTTGGTGAACGCACCTCCGGCCAATCTGGTTCCGTCTGTCCACATCCAATTGCCGTCAGTCTGAAAAAGAATGAAAAAAAAGATACGTTTCATCATTGGAAATAAATGGCATCCATGGTAAACTGCATATCAGTTTTCATGAACACGATTTCATATAACAAGATGTAGACTGCAAACGTATAAGAAAACAAAACGTCTAAAACGTACGTATCGATGACTAGTTTATAGCACTTTGATGTAATCAAAGCTTGTTCAGGTTTATCGCGAGGTCACCTCTATTCGTTGTTCTATTCAGGGTTCTTAGGAATATCATGTCGACGGATGATGGTTGGAAATTGCAAGATATTAGAAATACATGACCAGTTTGAAATCTCTGTCCGGGGGTATCCCTAATAACTGTTGAAAACAACGGATATAGGTCATCCCTGTGGTTAAAGGTGAACGAGCGTTAGATATGAGATAAATAGAAAGTTTCCACTCACGTCTCCACCACTAAGCCCGATCCATATGTCACCAGGGTCTGAAATCAAGTCTACGATGAAGTTGTTGATAGCCTCAGTATTGACAATAGCCAGATGGCCTCCGTCTGCCTCACACGTCTGCTGAGCACTGGTGTGGTCCTTCCTGGTCCTGAAGACTTTGTAGAAGGACCCCGCACGTTTTGTGTACCCAACTGTACTCAACGACCCTTGAAGGGAACAAGAGAGAAAGCATTTCGATTAAATATCGAAAGAAAAAAAGACTGATGTGTGATAAAATAGTTCGTGACATGACGAAATTGTAGAAAGGCTAAAATCACTGTTCGAACCTTTTCTATACCTTTTTCAAAAACATACTAACCCACTCGTTTCCGATCAACCTGAAGCAGGCCGTCGATTCGGCCCTCGATTCGTAACCGGCGTTTGTGCCGGCGTTTCGTCTTTGTAGAGAAGAAAACATCTGATTCGGACGACGATTCGAAAAAAAAACTGAATATTCTTAATTTCCTTTTGAAACCTAAAATAAATATCGAGAATGGGTGCATATGTCTATTACCGATCAATTTTTTTTATTCTCCTGTCGATTTGACAGGTGAGGAGGCAGACAGGCATTTGCAACCTGTTTGCCTGACCTGCACATGACTTTTTATGGTGAAGGAGGGGTGTGCAATTCCTTCTCCACCCTCTCGTCTACTGGAGCACTAAGTCTCACAGGGACAGAACTGTCTGCCACGTGTGAGACGGCTCCAGCAGATGCAGCTTTGTTGTTCGATGCGCCGTGCACGCACGAAAGGTAACTTGCAGTGTCAAGTTCAAACACCAAGTGGGACAAAATTGAGAATTAGGCAGCCACCACTAACACATACACCAAATACCATCGCGCGTGCACCGTTCGTTCTGGAGATACAGCGCCGGAAACGTCCCATCCACACAGAAAAAAAGCTACCTGCCGTGTCAAGTTCAAACACAAGGAAGCCCCAAATGAAACGCGAACGACAGGCGACAGGCAACAACCACCAACCCATGTACCAAAAATCATCGCAATCGCACAATCCGTTCTGGAGATACATCGCCGGAAACGCCCCTTCCCCACATTCCCACGCTAATGTATAGCGCTAAACTATATCTGCATTACATGCAGGTAATAAACTTTGAATTTAAACAGATAGACCCTAGATGTAAACATTATGAACATGTAAACATTAGCATGGCGTAAATAATATATAAGTATACTGACTTGAGCAAATTTCCTGTATTCCCAATGTAATTAATCTATATGGAAAACAACACTAAGCAACTATAAGTTACATGTACACGAATTTAAATGTACTGTACTAACCACAATCTTTCTCGTCACTTCCGTCCGAACAGTCCGCCTGCCCGTCACAACGCCGCCATGATAAGATACTCTTGGATCCGTCACCACAACTGAAGAACCCGACCCCTGTGCGGTTAACACTTCGGTCTTTTTCAGTAGATTATGGCCAATTATCTATTACAAAACTTTGCATAAACATGACAAATTAAAGACACATAACTGCCAACAGATACAACGAGACAGGCAACATTTGCGAGCAAATACAGCATATTTCACTCATTTTTCACTCCATGAAAAAATTGATCTGTTCCAAACTTTCATTCAACTAAAAGTCAACCCCAGAGCGAGAATACAGAGCGTGTAAAAGGGTCCCTTCCAGTTTACCCATGTAAAATAGAAAATAGATCAGTCCAAAAATATTTCTGCTCAAAAATGGAATTTTGAACTAGAGTTGGGCGACCTCATACCTCCATGAAATATTGAGAGCTTTTATAGATTTCATGCAAGTGACTTACACATTTACTTAGTTTATGCGTGGAGATGTTCATCATTGACCAACGCACACATGTCAAAAGTATTTAATTCCCATTATGTATCATTAAGCGGTTTTACCATGTTTGCATAGATTATGCAGATCAGATTTCATTTGCATATTTGGTATCTGTTCCACCTATCATAAATTACATGTGTTACATTTATTGAAGTCCAGTTATGGAAGAAATGGAATTATACGATTTCCTCATTGATTATGCAAATTAATTCCTTAATAGCATAATATGTATATCATTATGACCATTTTTGCATAAGCTTCCTGCATGCCTCAATTTATGGAAATCCATTGTCCCTTTATTTGGAATGACTTATGACGAAAACGCCCCTGTAGTTTCAAAGTTGTTTTTGTAAATTTACTGTTCGCTGAGTTTGTCGGTGTTTGGGAAGCAACGCTGAAGTTTTATAAGGCTGGATAATTGCACAGACTGGCAAACATGAAATTATCATTCCAGCTATCGCAATTGCGTGAGCTGTTCTTCTCAAACCCGACCAGGAATTTTTGTGAAAATACACGTTGAACTAGAGAGGCAACATTTGCGAGAAAACACAGTACATTTCGCCCATCTCTCACCCCATACAAAGATGGACTGTTCCAGTGAATTTCAAAACACTTTGCAAAAATGGACTTCACATATGATCACTCTGGTCGAAAATTGAATTAAAAAATTAACCCTCACGTGAGAATAGACCCTTTCAGTCGCATCCACGTGTAAAATAAACCACTTCCACTCAAAAAAATGGAATTTTAAATCATTATCTTCACGTTGTAAACTATCTTGAAACCGCTAAAGTCTGTTGGTTCATTGAATTAACGCAATAAAAAATCTCCCAGTGACCTGTAAACTGGAGAAAAACACTTCCATTCAAAAATACTTTTGCAAATCATGCTATAGCCCATGAATGAATTTCAAAACAAGACTCCGCAGTGTAATAATGGCCTGTTGCAGCGCACACCATGTATTTTGAATCATCACCAGAGTCCAAAACTGAATTCTGAAAAATCCCCTTTCCGTCCAAAAATGGACTCTCCAAGCAATACACAAAGTAAAGAAGAGCAGTTCAGCATCGGTGTTTTTCCTTAAAAGGGGCTTCTGCAAATCACCCTTTAGTTCAAAAATCAATTTAAAAATTTGTCCCCTGTACAAGAATGGACTCTTCGACCCCAAGTAGAATGGTACAGTGGACGAGACCGAAGTCACTCACGCTAAGAAATGGTATTTTAATCATTACCCTTGTCCAAAACTGAGTTTAAAAAATCCCCATCCGTGCAAGAATGGACTCTCCCTCCATTCGAGCGATTGAGTCAGACTTAGGGGTGGGTACCGGTACAGAAAATTCAGGTCCAGGTCCGGTTCAGGTCCAGAGGATCAGGTCCAGGTCCGGACCTGAACCTGGACCTGATTCACTATGACTCCTACCAATGATCCATTTCACTACAAAGAAATCTGTTTGATGGAGTATTAGACTCACACTGGCGTTTTAAAATCCTACAATGCTAACTGCACCTGTACTATTGACTGTAAAACTTGGCAGAAATGACTATACACTCTACTCTACTTCGCTCTTGTTATTTTCTTCCACCTGCAAGCGCCAAAGCGTGTGAATGCCTGGTCAAATAATCTGTTCATTTTCTAATAGGTCCAACATCCGGTTCACCTAATTTTTTCAGGTCCGGTTTTTCTGGACCGGTCCAATAAGAAAAACCGATTTTGTACCGGTACAGCGTACCGGTACCCAGCCCTAGTCAGACTAGCTCATTGGTTGCGGGATCCTTGTGGTTTACTAATTTAGGCTACTTGATTGTTTGTTCACTAATTCAATAATTCAAAAAAAGCACACTTTTGGCTCCAGTACCCTGGTTTTACAACCATGTACTAGTTTGATTTTGGCACGAATCACTTCAAAATGATTTTGGATTTTCTGGTCATTTTTCAATGGCCAGAGGGGACAACGACCTTATGGTTGTGGACCCCCACCTGGAGACTGTTCTCTTGGCAACTCTATGGCAACCAATGATTTAGCCTGAATCAATATATCCTGAATAAGATAATTTTAAAGGCATGTATGAAAAATAAAATGAAAAATAACAACTTCTGGGGGTATTGGGCCCCTCTACCATTGTGCTAAATTTCAGGTCATTCGGTCCAGGAGAAGAAGAAAGAAGAAGAAGAAGAAGAAACATTACGAATACAATATATTTCACCATACCTGTGATACGGCTGAAATATAACAATACATTTCTCCCATACCTGTATGGGTGTGGTATGGGTGAAATCTAATGAAAGGCGATTCCTAATTGGCTGCATTTGATTAAAAAGAAAAAAAAACTAAATGTAGTAAAGGCCTACCAGAAAATACTTGTACTTCGCACAGGCTGAGTACTCTTGAGGACCCTGGA
Organism: Branchiostoma floridae; assembly: GCF_000003815.2. NCBI lineage: Eukaryota > Metazoa > Chordata > Leptocardii > Amphioxiformes > Branchiostomatidae > Branchiostoma > Branchiostoma floridae. The sequence continues at coordinate 9,300,705 of NC_049981.1, forward strand.
AGACGGATGCCCACATAGCGTCCCCGCATTCCTTGACATGAGACGACAATGGACGGCTGATCCACGTCGATTCGATGGTCACCACCACATTTGGGATTCATGCTGGTCTGGTTGGAATCGCCGATGTGGATGTTGAAGGGGTTGAGGCGTTCCCGACAACAGTCCCGGCGGTTAAAGATGACCACACTGTAGATATTGGGGACAAAGTGAGGGCACTTGTTTTATACACATTACATGTTCGGATGAACGTTCTTATGAAAAAACACGTAACACACACACACACACACACACACACACACACACACACACACACACACACACATGTTTTTTTGTCGTATTCTTCCTCCCAGCAAAAAAAAGGTTTTCGGAAAAGGCTGAGCTGTGCACCAGGCGTAGCCACCTGGCTACTTCCTTCTTCGGCCAATCAGAAAAAAGGAAAGCAGTGACATAATCTGAAACCAAGTAGATGTAGGCTGACACTAACACTATGATTGAGAAGGTTTTCTATGTATGTGTACTTCAGAATGTGGTTCTTACAAACGGCTATTTTACATCTTTTTCATAAAAATGCACATTCAAGAAGAAACTGATTTAAGTGATTTTGCAAGAACAAATGCGTATATCTCATTGTGTGCCAAAACTGTTCACAAAATATGTTTATTATGTAATTCAATGAATAAATCCAATTACACAAATTGTTTTCATGAAAAAAAAAAACTTAAAAGTCTATTCATGCCCGGGAGGGGGGGAGGTTACACTCAAGGTTTGGACTGTCTTGTTTGTACAAAAGCCCATATCTTGAGCGGGTGCATTTTCGGACTGGTCTATTTTGCTAATTTACATAGGGTACACTGGATGGAATAGTCCATTCTTACACGGGATGACAATTTTTATCCATATCCATACGTTTTATCTATCACAAAAATGTTTATTATCGCGGCATTTACATTAATGACTCCAGATGCATAAATCATCTTAATGATCTGGGACTGGGGCCTCTGTTTTCTTTTTTCACTCGCACACAATGCTTCTGGGCGAGCCAAATAGTATAGTATTCTGTGCCAGTAGCTTGAAACAAGGCTAAAGGAAAAACATTCTGCATTTTTGCAAAAATGTGGCCTTTCTAGTGTCATATTTACTACAAAGTAAGTCTTATATATGAAAAGCTATCTGTATATGCATATATATATACGTACCTATCAACCACATACGATTCACCGAGATCCACCCACCAGGTTGGGTTATCCTCTCTCGGGGCATCGGTGGTGTGTGTACAGGAACCAGCGGACCAGTGGGTAGCGGTGTTCCCATCTACGGCAAGGCTGGCAGGCCCATTATATGCGGTGCTTGTTTGAAACGCTGGCTTTCCCAGGGCGACATTGACACCTACCACAGGCGAGAGGACTGTGATCAGTACTATCATTTTTACAACGATGACCCAAGTTAAAGACAATTCTCTTTTCCTAACAGAGCTACTATTCCAGGGTATTGAGCAGCACACCAAATCACCTTAGTATCCGCCAGGCCTCGCTTACATGTAGGGTCACGATGATTTGACTTTCAAGTGAGACACAACCATGTTTGAATTAGGGGAGGGATATGGCATAATTTCCGTATCAAAATTTTCTATCGGGCATCGTAGACGTATTTACGATTGTATTTTAATCCATACACAGTATGGATTGGCATCTGTTTTTGTCGCGTTTCTTCTTCTCCTCCTTTCATTTTGGGGCCAGATGAACCGTTTGGTATTAAGGTTAAGTTACCAAATCACCACAGACTTTTTCAATTTTTTTTTATATAGGCCTTAAAATGATTTCATTTATTTATGCTTTGTTCATTCTTAGACTATAGACCAACAATGTATATATTGGCCCCCTGTGCCCTGGCATTACAACACAATGACCTGAAATTTTGTACTGAGGTGCAATGGACATCAACACCTTTTGCATGCACAACTTCAAAATGATTTATTTTCAGGGATTTGGGGTCATTTTAGACTAAAAATGTAAAGTATCGGCCCCTATACCCCCATATTAAAGCCAAATGACATGAAATTTGGTAGGACCGTGTATAGCACATGCGCCCACAGGACTTCATTCACATTTACTTTAAAATGATCAAATTTCATATTTTCCACAATTTTTGGACAAAAAATGTTTATTTTTGGCTCCTGTGTACGTGCATTGGTATTAAACCAAATGACCTGAAATTTGGCATAGAGATGCCTAGGTACATGCGCCTAAAGGACTTCATTTACACTTGTGGCATTTATCACTTAAATATCAAATTTATGGTTTGTGGCCATATTGAGACAAAAGTAAATTTTGGGCTCCTGTGCCTTAGTATGAATTTCGTATAGAGGAAGCTTTCTCACTAGAGATGGTAAATAGGGTAACATGGAAGAACCCATTTTGCACAGGGAGTCCATTCTTGTATTGAAAGGGTTTTTCAGTGAGATGGTTGTAGATGGTCTATTTCCGTAAAAGGTTGATATGGAACAAAAAGTCTTGATATCATCATCACTAGCAGCATCTATTGTTATAATTAGTATTATTGTTTACATCAGTTTAATTTTTATTGTTATTTGGTCATTTCATTTATTGCTGTCTATTTATGTTTGCCTATGTTTGTGATGCATAAGTTTAATTTCATTTTATGTAAACACGCAGGGCTCCACTGAAAAGCAGTGCAAGAGCACTGAGTTTGGACCACCCTGGATAAAGATTACAGAAAAAATAAAATAAAATAAAAGTCCATTTTGCTTTGTGACAAATTGATTGAAATATGCTTTATTTGCTCTCGAGCAAAAGTCGCTCTTTCTTGTTTAATCTATCTTTTTAATACGAAGCTTTGACACGACAATAGTGCCATAGACATCTTACAGACCATTGGCCTAAAGGCCTCCGGGTGAGATGAATACTTCCCATGAATCATACTTTAGAATACTTAAGAAAATTGCCTATTAAGAGACATACATTTTCCACAGGATACATCAACAGCTTTTAGTCTGTGAAAAAATATTGCTTATGAAGACGAGTATATAACATGTGCATCCCTGCCTTTGGGATAATTTTAATCTAAAACCGCACAAAGAACAGAAAACCATTATTAAGTGACTTCAAATGTTCCTCAAATAGGTTTGAATATATGCTAGAGATGCCCATTGCTTCAATGTAAATGGGGCAGGTAGGTAGGCATAGGAAGCTACTGAACTAAAACCTACTCGAACAAAGAGTTTCACGCCTGCAGCTAGAAAAGAAGCACGTCACAAATACGACTATTGTCAACGTCCCCACTATACTGATCACAAGACAAACAAGATTGTGAAAGGAAGCATATATTCATACAGACGTGATGACAGTAAACTGGTAGCGGCGATTTGTTATTACCTCCATGAAATATTAATGGGTCGATGCATTCACGGATGTTATATTTTCAATAGCGTCTGTGTGTGTGTGTTTGTGTGTTTGTGTGTGTGTGTGTGTGTGTGTGTGTGTGTGTTTGTGTGTTTGTGTGTGTGTGTGTGTGTGTTTGTGTGTGTGTGTGTGTGTTTGTGTGTGTGTGTGTGTGTGTTTGTGTTTGTGTGTGTGTGTGTGTGTTTGTGTGTTTGTGTGAACTCAACTCAAGAACGGCTGGATGGATTGGTCTCATACGTGGTGTGTTAGTAGACCTGTCAACATGAGGAAAGCTGAAAATGATTAGATTTTGTGTCCCCTAGCGGCTTCCCCTGGTACTGCAGCGTAACTTCCTGTTTTGCTATCCTGTGTTCTGAACAAGCTATGGACACAATTTTTGCCGTGTCAAAATGTCGTATTATAAATAATAAAGTGTACCTCAAAATGTCGTATCATAAAGTGTTCCTTAAACGAGCGAAAATAAGTGCACGACATTATGATTCGTGAATATATCGCAACGATGGCGTGCTAAGGCTTCCTGCAACGCCGTATATCGTAGCAACATTGGACTAAATAAGTATATTGCAGATACGTTATAACATTACATAATATGTGATAACGTAACAGAAGAACGTAACATTAATGCACCATACGGTACATTAAGAATTCTGTGTGTCTAACGTGAATGCACCATAGGACACGGTGGACACGGCAACCGGTTCAGAACCGAACATCGCGGGGTACCAAAATACCGTTGAGAACCAGACAGCGCTAATTTATACAATTTCAAGACACTATAATATTTGCTTTGTTTGCTTCTCGAAAGTGTTTTAGCGAGCTGCGGTAGCAGGCTCCGAATCGGCTGCTGTGGTTAATGTGACATCATCGAAGTAAATCAGCATTTAACAAGTACAAATACTCTAATACCGGTACTCCTGTAATGCATCTTGAAAATAGAGGAAAGTCGGCATTTGTATTCTTTCATGTAAACGTCTTCACTTCGCGCACTTTTACATGGATAGACCGAAAATCGTCAAAGAAGACACAGCACTGTTACTCTGACATATCTAGGAATTGTTACATTTGTTCAGAAGGTTGCATTTTAGGAAGCATTTATCTGTGTGTCCCTATCGCAAATCGTACACGTATTTGTTCAAGGCACACTCTGATATGATATTTTAACACAAAATTTTAAAAGTTGTAGAAAGAGGCGCGTGGGCATTGCTCATAAGGTCCCTTCCGTTCAAGCTGAACCAAAGTTTTTATGCTATAATTGAATCATCGTAGACGTATTTACATGTATTTAAGTACGCTTTTTAAATTGAAATTTTGACAAGGGGATGATGCTATAGAGAAGGTATAATCCTTACCTTTGACCGCCTGCAGGCAGCAGATGATCCAAACAGCCCAAAGTTGGCCCCTCATCTAGCTAAACCCGAGCCAGGGTAAGCTCCGTCAGTAGGGCTGAGGCGTCGTTATAGTCTTGTGGCCCCAACAACACACAGTTTATATTCTCCGAAGTTGATGTTTATCTAAAAGAACTCCTGTAACATTGTCACTCTGTCAACATTTTCTGAGAGGCAACGGAAAATACCTGTGTGAACAATACACATGTTTCAATCACATCTTTTTAAAAGAATGAAAGCTGGCATGGTTTAAGAAGATAAGAGTATTAAAACGTTGGTATTATCCCAGGTGTTAACAGTGGAGTTTCTTCATTTGTTCGTACAGTTCATCGCTACCTTGGTTGTCAAAAGATGATTTACAAAACAAAAATGCATGACGATTGAAAGTTAAATACTTTATTGTAAATTTATTGACTTTGACTAATGTAGATGAATGGTTTGTCGGAGTTCAAAACATAATACATTTGGACGATTTGCAGCCTATTTGCAAATGACAATGATGTCAGAACGGAATAACTCATTGCAGTGACTTATTTTCACACATTTGAATGTCATTTCCTATAAGAATATATGCATGGCAAATCTGTCTACTACTTTCTGGCACTTACCATACATGTCATAATAGCCTATTCAATACCTCTATAGCAGGTTCGACAATCAACCTGACATTTAATCTAAAAACGTTAACATTCCAGATGAACTAAAGATAAATATTTTTAAGTTTAGCTGATCGTCAGTTGAATACTCCCATGAGTGGAACATTTCAAAAATACTTCTGCTTACATCAAGCTAGGGTCGTATTCAAAAGTTACCAGTCTGAGAGTACAAATATGGCATTTTCCAAATAGACTCATCTGATTCCCATACTACATATCTATACTGATCTATACTTCACACAAAGACACATAGTACATACACACACATACACAGACACAATCACAACACTCAAGGACTGTGTGTACATACATATGCACAAACTTAAACCACACATAAACATAACATACATACACACACACACAAGGAGTGCGTACATACACGCACACACAACACTGACACACACGTGTTAATCCTGAGTCTCTACCAGATCTCTTCAGTGTCACTGACTAAAGATAGTGGGTGTTATCTGAAACGTCTGTTTCCAAAATCATATTCTGTTGCTTTTTGGCATATCGTATTACCTTCATCGACGTGTCTGACTGTATATTATATGTTTTTCTCAGATATAAAGCTTGTATAGTTTCGGCCTATTGTGACCATAGTCTCTCTGATACCTACATTGTAGAGGGTCCCTTTAGAGTAATTAAGATCATTTTGTTAAGAACTGATGATTGGAAATCATAGAATGCATGCTGTAGTGACAGAAAACATTGAATTTAATGCTGCATAGTTCATTCATCATCTTAAGTTGTGAATTTTTATTCCCCCTCTGCATGTAAAATGGTACAGTCTATCCCTGATGGCCCGCATCTGATGGCTCCTTAACTGCACTCGCGTCACGCTTGCTTCACTGCGGGTTCGAAAGATACTCAACGAATTTCAGAGATAAAGAACAAATTTTCTTACTTTTTGTGTATTTTGTCATCTTCTAAGTCATACTTTTATCTATTATGCAATAACTAAATCATAAAAAATTGGAGAAAATAACAAATCATGTGACGCAGTGAGCGAACCCCGCAGTGACTGAAGCTTGACGTACGTGCAGTGACAGGACACCTTTACTGGTGGCCCTAATCTGATGGCCCTATGGTGGCTGGCATCCGGCACGTGTCACTACCAGGTGCAGTACCAAACTAATTCACAAGACGTCACCTCTACATTATCAACATTGCCATTTCGTTGATTGCAATAAATTTATTTACTGTTCCTATTCATACACTACAATTTCAATACAGAAGTGGTAAAATATTCAAAATATATGTAAATATTCAAAATAGTTTTCACATACTAGTATCTTGAATGAAATAATAGTCTTTTTCGTAAAACATGTGTTTATATTAGCAGACAATTAAAATTGTTTAAAAATAGCTCTACTTATTCATCAATAATTTGTTAATGCCATAATTTTCCCTTTAACGTATTCCCCTGCAGTGATTGGTTTGTATTTGTCCGATCCATCCAGGCACGTGACGACGGCATCATCATTGGGGTTCACAAAGAAAGCCATAGAGCGGCGGGTAACTCTCCTGTGTTCCCTAGTATCCGGTATCACCACACGATGTTTCTGTAATAAATATTAAAAATTGGGTCTCTGTGCAGTACAGATTTATTTTTGCATAAAAGTAAGAACTCAACTTTCATCTGAATGGCTCAACACTGACCAATCAGAATGTTGGAGACTTATCTATCATTCCATTGGCCAAATGTTTGCCATCATCTGATTGGCTCAACTCTAACCAAACAGTGTGTTGAAGACTTGTCTATCATTCCATTAGCCAAATGCTAGTAACCATTATCAACTATTGCAATATTGCATAGAGAATGATTTTATCCTTATACACCCATTGACTAAAGCACCATTGGCTTTCAAAGACCTATCGTTAGCCAGATTTATAATAATTTCCTACGTTTGATACAATCTTGTCTGAGGTCCACCGTTGCATGAGGTCTCCAATGTTGACCACCACAGTATCGGCAAGGGGAGGGGCGGGGATGTATCTGCCGTGACTGTTTAGCACCTGTATATGAAGGATGTTAGGCAATATGTTAGGCTATACCATTAACACATTCTCTCTCTACCTCCCTCCCTCGATCTCTCTCTCTCTCGTGCCCATGCAATAGAAATAATATATTTAACTGCAAAAACACCAAACCAAAAACAATACCTCCCTGTGAATAAGTATCCTCTTCCATTGACCTTACGACCTGGAATGTATGTGATGTCTAGTAAATGACAAGTTCTACCACTTCTGAACTCAGCTTCCTGCCACTTCTACAAGTTTGACTTTTTTTGGCAACAATCATCTTCCCACTCAATTCCTTCCAATCCTGACAGTGAATTCCTATATATATATATATATAACTATGAACACACAAGGACACTAAGGCTGATGTCAATGCCATCAGGCTTAGAAGCACTAATTTGGTTCAGACATGTAGTAAGGAGACCATCAAACACATTAGTTCAAAAAGCCTACTACCAGGAACTTCAAAAGACAAAACCACAGGGTAGACCTCCGAAGCACTGGGAGGATCAAATTGCAAAGGATATTGGATGGAATCTCAAGTTTGCGGGCGGAGAGAAGTGCAAAGGACCGTGCAACCTGGAGACTTCTAACGGAGAGGAGCAAGGGGCCAGTCCCTGGCCTAGGCACTTAGGCAGGTTGGTAGGCAGGACACAAGTACACAAACTTCCAGACACACCGAAACAAAAACTCTGTACAGAGAGAAAAAATGGTTCCTCCCTACCTCTAATCCAGGATGTGTGTCCTGAAAGAGCAGAGTGATGGAGCCATAATCGCTGTGTTCTCCACAGCGGATCTGTCCCTCGCTCACGTGGTCAGGTACAGGTGGGTAGTGCAACGTTGTCAGCGAAGTGATGTTTGCCCGGGAGCCTATCAAGCTGTGCATTGCCAGGAAGCTGGGAATATCCTTACAAAAGAATTTAAGAAGAAGTAAAGAAAACAACTAACTGTAAGCGGACTGAAGTTAGAGTGAGCAATTGGGTTATGACTATTGCTTCTTGACTAAATCACTTTTCATGTTACATTTCAGATATTTTCATGTTACATAATGTATACCATAAATTAATGTATCACAATAGTCCCTCCAGTATGGCGCTTCATTGAAAACTGAAAAATCTTGAAGTAAACAGGTATATGGTAAAACTGTGAATCTTAAGGTATGACGATTTTACATTTTTCTAAAAACCCATTTTAACACATTTAGATAATGTAGACAATTTTATTATTACATCATTAGTATATGCTAGTAACTGACCTGAATTTGAAGTCCCCTGGCTATAAGTTCCAGCACCCTCAGACTGAACAGGTGGCATTTGTCATACATTTCTTGGAATGTCTCTTGAAATTCTGGTACTTCCTGGTTTGGCCATGGCTATCAATGGTTTAAGAAAGGTCAAGTTAGATGGAACAAAGTTGTATAATCACTACAGCAGAGGGGTAAGTCCCCTGATAGTGGTGTACGAGTATGTTCAACTCCAACTCTTTCCCATGAGTGTTGAGGACTAATGAGAAAGGTATGTAACGTTACAAGTTTCAAAATTTTGGTATGGGGGACGGGCTGCCATCAAGCCGCCTTATCTTCGTGCAAACACGTCTATTTACTGATGGTGGAATCATGTGGCATAACGGTAGGGCATTTGGCCTATAACCCAGAGATCCTGGGGTCAAATCTGCAGATATGGCACTCATCTTCCATGTCCATGGGAAAGGTAGGCACTTAACATGACTGTCCTCACTTTACTCAAGTGCAAAATGTATACCTAACTTCTGGTAGGGCCAGCCTTAGACAGGACATTAAATAGAGCTCCCACTCCTCAAGCATTTTAAAGGACCCACTGCATTTATTGATAGAGAAAGGGTCCCTGAGTGAGCAGTTTTAACCTTACAGTCTGGTTTCTCTTTTATTTCTTGAAGGTGATGGTTAATAGACTGCATAGTGAGTAAGTAAATCTCAGTCCAGCATCAAATCCGCGACCTTGCATAGTACAAGCAAGGCAGGCACTAGGTTATTGTAACCTGCATTTAGACAAATACAGGAAAAACAGATGAAAATTATGGAACCTTTTCATTATCACGTGGACGATATACTCCCATAGCTTCTTTGATATCTGCAGGTCGGGCCGGATTGACTCTGTATGATATGATATAATGAACAAAATTATGCATAGGTACGATTCACATAACAAAAGAAAACATATGCACACATGAATATACATATTTGCTATTTCTTTGACAATCTGTTCCCATGAAAATGACTACTATTAGTGTAGTGAAGCCTAGATTTGATAGTACAATTGTATTCTTCTGTCTTCACAACTTGTTTCAATATCATAGTGTTGGTGTTGGTGTGGCATAGTAGGGTGTTTGGCGCAAAACCTTGAAGGCCTAGGTTCCAATCCCCTAACATTGTCCTCAATGTTGTCCCCTTGCGAAAGCAAAAGTTTCCTCACTTTAATCGGGTAAAAATGACTACCTACATTTAGCTTGGGTCTGGAATGTCCGATAGGACGTCAAATGGAGGTCCCGTGTTCGAGGAAAGCCACACATTGAGCATGATAAAGAACCTGCCACACTTATCGAAAGTAGGTGCCTTTACCGGTGTGAGTGGATGAAATAAATCTGTTTGGATATACAGCATGTACTCTTCAGTACAAACCTGGTGTGTTCCGCCATGAGGCGGCTTTCCTGGTATGCAATACAAACAAATTAGGAATGCAATACTTAAAACTTGCATGATATAACATAATTTCATAAAGTACTTTTCAGCCTGATAGCCGACCCAATAGAGACTGCAGCCCTGTGATTTGGAAAACCTTGTCTTCACTTCCTCCGGTAAGGAGAAGAACTTGTTGGCGACTGCAAACGTCTTGGAGATCTAAGCAAACAATCAAACAAATAAAGAAGAAATACTTTATATCCTTCAAGTTTATATTCCAGAAAAACATTTTCAACTACAGTATGGTATTATCTTAACGCAATTGAGGTCCATTTCAATTCATATGATCAAACTTTACTACTTGTTACTGTAAATGCTCACAGGATTCAATTTTGCAGAAAGGAGAAAATGCAGTGTTCTCAGAGGTTTTGAGTTTACAATAGCACTATGTAGCCACATACTGTACGGAATTGAAAACCCCAGTGCCTTATTGGACAGCCAGTAGGAATAACCTACTTGCAACTGGGCAAAGATGCTACAGGCGGACAGTCAACTGTCACTCAGATCTAACAATTATCAGTGCTTCTTAATGCACAGCACTTTTTGCTAAATATTAGCTGTTCAATGATCAAAAATCAGGTCCGTGTGTCTTCACAGAAACATGCACCTCTAACATATTACAATACTGTAACGTGCTACATTGGATAGCATAAAATTTTTTTGCGGTGATTTTTGATATTTTGCATTAAAGCACCATGAAAACTGAAAACATAAAACCACCGCAAACATTTCTGTATTTACAGAATGTCCCAATACATCAAAATACAATTATGTCGTACCAGCGTGTTCGGTATCCCATGGTTACGCAGATAAACAAACCCCTCTGTTGAGAAGGCTTGCACGAGTCGTGTAGCGAGACGTTGGAGCTCATCATCATCTGTCTCATCATTCTGTAAGCTGTAGGCTGAGAAATCGATGATTGGCAGCTTCTCTTCTTGGTCTGTGGCAACATCCATCCTATATTGAACAATTATTGTCCCAAAGTCTTATTGGCAGGATTGTTAGGAAATTAATTGGTACACATCTGTTGATTCAGCAAGGGGTTCAATCATTAGTGTGATGGCCTAAACATGCTTGTATGGCGCAATCTATAGTGTTGATCTCACTTATTATATTTTGTTAAGAAATAGTAGGACCAACTATGTTACACAATGGACCTTTAAACCCCATCTTAGAGCGTACAAGACTTTCCTTGGTCTGACCCCGAGTGTAACAAGTGCCTTAACAACACATGTCGTAGAACTCTGTGACGTACGGTAACTTAACCAAACACAAGAGAGCAAAGTTATGATATGATGTGTTCTTCAAACTGTTCCTCTTCCTGTTGAAGCGACCACAATCAACGTGCTGATTATTCTGTCGCTTGTGGGTGGTCAAGGGTCGAGGTCACCGGCCAAGGTTTTAGGTTGTCATATCAGCTTGGAGACCATTGCATTGACACAAACGTGTCAATGGAGGAGGCTTCGACAGCCACTTGTTCGAGGGTGACCCAGCGTAGAAGACGAAGAAGTGTTCATCAGGGGCAGCGTTGCGGAAGGACTGTGGTTTAATAACTCCTTGTATGATCCAGCTGATTGCCCCATATAACGTGCAAATCTCCGTTGACACTCCCCTCTCTCTATCAGAATGACAGACGACGGAATGGAGGAGACCACTCACTTTCGGGTTTAGCAGCTACATTTTAATATTGAAATATGAAGATAATTGCAAGATATTATTTCATTGTACACTTTTTACTATCGTATATTAGATTTTAATACTTTAATCATAAGAAAAGTAATATTTTTTTAGTTTTAACAATGAAATTTAATAAATTATTGTGCCTTGACACCCCGCATTGGCAAATAGGACAGCCAGTTGACCCATTTAGTGACCCTTGTGTTAGTCTAGAATTCAGACTGTTTTTCAGGTGTATTGAGAGACCAGCTTCAAGGCTAACATTTTTCCAGAGAAATGTCCCTAAAGGAAAAGTTTTGTACACTTCATTCTGAGGACATGGGGGCTGTGGTACAAATTTCGTTCTGGAAATGTTAGTCCTTCAACCGAGAAGTTAACCCTTTAAAAAGCCCGGTATGTAGACTATTACTGTCAAGTTGACAACAAATATATGACCGTGCTAGCGGGCGCGGGTGGGCGGTAGGAGTCTCCACTTTACCCCGCCCGTGCGGCGCCTCTGACCCGTCAACACTCAGGTCTTCAAGTACACAACAATCTTCAAGACCTTCCCAACCAACAACTGTAAGTAGGAGCCCATTTTCTTAAGATTTAGGACGCTTAGGACGGTGCAAATGTGTTCTTTAATAGAGTTGAACTTAGAAAGCATGTGTGTTTGCCCTTCGTAGATATCACGGAATCTTTCATTTTTCAAGTGTCAGACTTAAACGTTACAACTTAAAATATAAGCTGCGCAAATTTTCTATCAAGTTTGAGAATTCCAACTTATATATTAAGATCACGTATTTGTTTTTAATTAGCCTTCTTTAAACGGTATACGACTGGTCTCTAGAAATTTCTATGGCCTACGGCTAGAATTCCGACGAAATTATTTGGCTCAAGGTTGATTTTTAAGGGCTTGGCTGTTGGATGAAGAGCTTATGTCATTCTGAGTGAATCTTTAGGTTGGGCACACCCTTTTCCTGAGGTCTTCAAGCAATCCTTATCAGAAAACATGTCGCGTTCCAAAGTTAGCCGGTATAATGACTCCGAATTAAGTAGGTCATTGCTGTCATCTTGGAGTATATCAAGTTTCAACAAGGACGTTTTAATTTTTATAAGGTACTTGGTTTTCAACAATTTTGTACGCCAGAAAAATGGCTAAGATGGTCCACTATCTAACATCATGTAGAAAGTTACTTTTACTAGATTTCCCTGCCATTTCTTTACATGGTAAGTGAGGTCAACACTATTGAATTGCAAACCTATAATATATCGGGCTGCCATTAAAGTGCACAATAAAACTTAGTTACTGATATTTCAAACCAATTTGTGTTGTTGTGTTGTTGATTAGAGCCGAAGGTCTAGTTTGAGATGGTTTCAGAAACTTAGCAGATCGTGTGCAGTTTGCTCTGTTCAGTTCACAAACACCAAAAAGTATTAAAATACCAAATTGATTGGAAAAAGCAGAGATGTGGTTGTACATGTCATTCAAAGGTTGTTTTTGTTCTTCAGAAAATTTTCAACGTCGGGGCCACAATATAAAATAAAGTGCATTTAAATCTTAATTCCCATCTTGAATTTAAAGATGTCTTGTGAGAGATTGTCATTTTTGTTTTTTACTTAAATGTTTTTCATACCTCAAGTCTGTTTTCAGGCATAATGCCGCATTGGTGATTTGCCTTTTTTTAAATTTCAGAATTCTTTGGTCGCTGTATGTTAATTTGATGATCAAAAATTCAAATTGTCATTGTGTCATAACAAAGTCATTAAATGTTATTTCCGGTAAGTAATAGTAAGCTTCACCTCACCATAAGCTTCACTGCAAAATTATTTGATCTAACTTTTAAGTGCTTGCTTAATGAATATGTCAACCATGATTTCGTTATAGTTGCTATATACTTATCATTGAAAATTTTAGGGATCACATTTGCAGTTTGTATCTCTAATAATTTTTTTCATTATATTATAGTATATAGATAGTGTATACAAAATATTTTGAAAGGTTGAAACCCCTAGAAAAATGTTTGGCCGTTTGCCCAAAGCCAATGTTGTTATCAAGATTGGGACACACCCTTTTAAGAAAGCTACAACGCCCATTCATTTACTCTCCAAGCAAAGGCTTCGTTTTTTTAGTCATTTTTGTCAGGCTTTCAACTTTCTTTCTACTGTTTCTTCAAGTCTGCCGGTGGATGTAAAGAAAATGAAGAAACTGGACGAAATAGAAAGCCTGACAAACGAATGTCAAAAAAAAAAGCCAGAGTCGAACCTCTGCTTGGAGAGTACTAGTACATGTATTGGTGACCGGGTAAACAAAGACACAATGGTAGCCATGGTCATGTTTCACAACAAAGTGTATGCTTTACGGCTTAAATGGACATCCAATTACACGAATGGTTCTACTTCCAAGTGCCGCAGTATGACGCTTAGTGACATTCTGTCCAGCAATGTTTCACAACTTCATGACTGCCATGAATTAAATTTGTTTACTTTCGTGGCAGTTTTATTTGATTGAAAGAAAAAGGGCCAGGGCTCAAAATTCATTTTTGGGATTAGGTGCACTGGTGCACCCAGCTTTAAATTTGGGTCACACCAACAAATTTTTGGGTGCACCACTTAAATTCAAGTAGAATGTCAGAAAAACCTAATAATAAAACTTAGTCAAATTCTGTCAAATTCGTAAACAAGTACAATGTCAGACATTTTTATTATCTTTCTAACATTTAGATGTCAAGAATATGATGAATACTACTATACTTTGATATTTTTACAAACATACATGTAAGCCTATGTAAATATTTGGGTGTACCCTGGGCACCCACAGAAAATAATTGGGTGCACAGTTCCAATTTTGGGTGCACCTGCACCCAGTATTTCGAGCCCTGAGGGCAAAGGAGTGTTTTAAGTTTTCAGTTCAAGAAGTTTCATATCTGTAGTACTAATACATTGGAAAGGCATGCTGTGGTGTCATAAACTTGCAATAGAGAAGTCACCACAAAAACCACAAAAATAAAATTGCTGCAAAAGTTTTTAGTTTTACTGTATGTAGGCGAAGACATGTTTTGTGTACATGCAAATATGTGGGTATCTAGGCGTTAAATGTCAAAGAGTCAATTCATTCTAATTCTAACTGCATGTTTTATGACCTGTAAATCTAGGACTCGAACGTACCTGAAGCTAGGTATGCATTGTCACCCAAGAACTTAATTGCATGATAATTATACATTGTTCAAGTGAAATGAGGAAATTTATATAAAGTGTCTTTCCCAAGGACACAGTGTCAGCATATCAGGGGACTCAAACCAAGGACCTCTAGGCTTTTAGCCAAAACTATTTCTAAGCAGAGCCAACACCTACAACACATGTTTATAAAACAACAGACGATAAACTGCAATTCAAAGTGAGTGAGAGCAACTGTCATTATTTTAGGAATTTGACATAATCCAACCTCATTTGACCCAACAACTTGATGTGATCATTGCTCTTTTCAGCTGTAGTTGTTTTGTCTGTTGCCCAGGTAGTTAAACACTTCCATGAGGTCACCGTTTGCCAACTGTCAAAGTGGGATATTGATGTTGGCGGTGCCTGTAATTAACATTCTTCGATTCTGAAGTATTGAATTATACACCATTGGTATCTAGATTTGAAGATATGTCTTTATTTTGTGTTGCTAATGTGTCTAATTTTGCAAGTTGAGAAAAAATTTACCCAGAATTTGTACAAAAAAACTACTGTAGCAGCAAATACACAAGCCACTGTACATGTCATATACTGTAAATATTTGGACTTTTGTGTGGCTTAATTTTCGCAGTTTTTTGTAATACATGTACATGTATATGACACTGCAAATGTACGGACTTCCAATGAATTATGGATATTCCTCAGGAATTGGTACCCTGGAAAAGCGGACATTCCTCTGCATAAGCGAACATTCCTCCAGTACCCTGACTGGAATGGAAAAATCCCTCCAAGTCTGTAGTTTGTCTCAACTACATCTGGCAATCCAAACCCTCTAATTGTATATAAATGTGCTAAGCTTTACAGGTATTGGTCAGGGTGTCTTGTTAGTTTCCAAGCAGATGTGTCAGTTGGATGGAAAAAAAAGAGAAGAATTCGGCCAACTAGGGATAGATAAGTTGCCATAGGATTTCATTCAGTCATTTGCAGTCTGTTCACTCCTGGCCCAATCATCTCCTACTAGGCTTTTATTCCAAACCTAGCCAAAGTCCCCTATATTACTATTTGGCCAGGCTGCAGTCTGGTAGAGACTAATGTCTTGTCAAGAACTGAAGAAGTGCACAACTTATTACCTCCGTGAAAGAGGTATTGTCTTTAGGGATATCAATTTTTTACATACTTTAAATCAGCATATTTTGCGTAAGAAATATTATTTAGCTCTGGATGGATTGTGATTATATTTGGTATGCGGGTACATGTTCGTCTTGGAAAGTTGAAGGTCAAGTGAATTTTGGGGCCTCCTGGTGGCTTTCTTTGTTCAGTTGGTGTAAGGTTTGAACAAATGCCAAGGAAAGTATGCCAGTGTGGGTGGGCATAGGAGTGGTCTCAAAACATCTTTTTACACTTTTGTTGTCCGGACAATCCATCTGTTTGCGTGGGTGCGGTCACGGTTCTCAATTTTGAAAAGGGGTCGTTGACCTTGTCATAGCAACTGGTAGAATAGTTTGAGGACGGTAGCGAGAACTTTTCTAATAAAGACTTCAAGAATGAAAAGGGAAACATAAATGTCAAGTGTGACATACAAGGTCGCCAGTCCCATACGTTAGTATGCAGCACTAATAAAGAAGTCATATGTATGGCCAGGCCGCCAGATGGTCCTTTTGATACTGTAACAATGTTCGACTATTTTAGAAACAAATGTGTTCAACGCAACAGTACTTTGTGTAAGCTCACGACTTTCAGTCATACTATAGAGTTTCCATAAATAGGCTGCGATGAGAATTGACGAAATCTTAAAGTGTGATCAGAACAAGTGAGAACAAGTTTTTCACCATTCAAGCTTTGAAGGCCTGAGAAAAAAATGCTGTGTTTCCAATGATGATCCTGAGTCAGTAGGTAGGGATAATGTTATTTTTTTTATTGGTTAAAGATCCGAAATACTTGAGTTACTCACAGATGGTAGGATTCATTTGGTATTTTGAAGTACGAGTCACATGTATGTCAGTAAACTACTAACCTCCTGGTTTAGAATCGCAGCTTACACATTGTAGCCACTGAGTGTGTCTATACATTAGACTGTCAGGGAATAGTTTAGTGTCTGCCATTAAGGACAGATCATGCTGGAAAAATTGTACTTCGGACTGTACTTCATCAGTGTAACTGGATACACTATGATGATGATGATGATGATGATGTGTGCAAATGCCATGATCTGAGTCGT